>NC_057751.1:3783865-3878175 GCF_004010195.1 Chiloscyllium plagiosum
GCAGGATTTGCTTCTTCTCTGTCCACTTGTCTGTGCCTGGTTATCCAGCGATATGAAGTGTGCGGGGACAAGCAGTGGACTTGATGTTGTTGTTCTGTTCGCCGAGCTGGAAGTTTTTGTTGGAAACGTTTCGTCCCCTGGCTAGGCGGCATCATCAGTGCTTGGGAGCCTCCTGCGAAGCGCTTCTTTGATCGGAAGCGGCAGGGACAGACCACTATAAACACCGGAGGAAACATCAAAGAAGCGCTTCGCAGGAGGCTCCCAAGCACTGATGATGTCGCCTAGCCAGGGGACGAAATGTTTGCAACAAAAACTTCCAGCTCGGCGAACAGAACCACAGCAACGAGCACCCGAGCTACAAATCTTCGCACAAACTTTGAATAACTGTAAGTTTCAACGTAATTGTGGAAAGGGATAAGGATAGTGCAGAAGTTATAAGTCTGAGTTAGGAGGATGCCAATTTCATTATCATTAGACAGAATCTGGCAAGCAATTTGCAGAAAAGTCTACATTTGGAAAATGGGAGTCTTTTACATGTACTACAATGGGAGTTCAGGATCAGTTTGTTCCTCTCAGAATGCAGGGCAAGGGCATAAAGTTGAGTGAACTGGGGATGTCAAGGGATAACAAGAATTTGAGAAAGAAAATGAAGGAAGCATACATTAAGTACAGAGCATTACAAAACAGGGAAGCCCTTCATAAGTCAAGAAAGCGGAGGGAGAGCGATTAAAAAAGAAATTGGAGAGGCCATAAAATATCTTTGACGGATGGGATTAAGGAAAAGCCAAAGACATTTTGTAAGAATATTAACAGAAAGAGGATTACCAGAAAGAGTGGAGCCTATTAAAGACCAGAGGGGCAATCTATTTGTGGATCCAGAGGACAGAGGTGAGATCTTAAATGAATATTTCTCATCTGGATGCACAGAGGAGAAATACACTGCAGTGGCAATTTGACTTAGAATGGTGATATTCTGGAACAGGTTATGATTAATAAGGAGTAGATATGAGATGCTTTAGTGGGCATGAAGGTGCATAAATCCATTGGGCCAGAACAAATGCATCCCAGGCTGTTTTGGAGACAAAAGAGGAGATTGCTGGGAACCTGGCAGAGATACTTAAGACTTCAATGGCCGCAGGTGAAGTGCCAGATGATTGAACAACTACTAATTTGGTTTCTTTGTTTCAGAACGGCATCAAGGAAAGGCCAGGTAATCCCAGACTAGTTAGTCTGATGTCAGTGGTTGGGAAATTATTGATAAAAATTCTGAGGGAGAGGAAGGGAAATCTGAGCTGATTGATTTGAGTTTTTGAAATGGCAACTGCATATACAAGAATCATAGAATCACCTATAGTGTGGAATCACGGCGTACGGCCCACTGAGTCTATCCTGACTTTCCAAACAACATTCCACCTTAACTTATCCTCTTACCCCATTGCTGTTACCCTGCATTTCCCATGGCTAATGGACCTCGCATACATATCCCAGGAAAAAATGGGCAATTCAGCAAGGCCAATCCACCAATCCATCTTTGGACTGTGGGAGGAAACCACACTACCCGGAGGCAGACAAAAGGACAGTGTGCAAATCTGCCGAAGGGTGGAATCGAATCCAGGTCCCTGGTGCTGTGAGGTAGCAGTGCTAACCACTGAGTCACCATGCCACCCCATTGATGGGGACAGTGTAGTTGATGTGTTTTAAAAGATTGTGACGATGTTGCTCCTTTGACAAGGTTATTATGTCCTTTTTTTCTGAGAAGGGTCGTAAACACAGAAATTCCGATGTGTTTGGTTTGGATGGGTTTTAAGGCCAATTTGAGCATGGCTAACAGATACTGCCTCAGGAAAAAGCCTTTCAAGTTTAAAAAAAAACACTTGTACAATGAAAGGGGGGTGACCAGTTCTCCCAGCTCAGCTTTTCTCTGGTTTGGTTTGGTTTGATTTTAGCAAGCAGTCAGTTTTTTGAGGCTACTGGTCAAAGAAATAGCACTATGCTGATCTTCTCTCTCTAACATCTCTCCTGTAAGAAGAGTTTGATTTTTACCTTTATTGCCAAGGGGGTGTTTGTGGGCATGTTGCAAGTATTTGGAACAGCATCATTAATTTGCGCTAGAGTCGAGTGGGTTTTTAAATAGTTAAATTATTCTACATCCTGTTGTCTTTTGTTTGTGTTTCATTCAGTAATCTTGAAAATAAATTCTGTTTTGTTTTAAATTAAGTGATTGGCCCAGCTGCTTCTTTCCTGGAATATCTACTTTACACCTATTTAAAACAACTAGCAAAGTTCAGATTCAGGCTACTTTCTTGAAATTCTATGAGGGGGGTCTGGCCTAGTCCATAACAAGACATTCAGCAAGACCTCTGACAAGGTCCCACATGGAAAGCTGGTCCAAAAGGTAAGAGACCATAGGACCCAATGGAAGTTGGCAAAATGCACCCAAAACTAGCTTACAAATAGAGGCAACGGGAGATGGTGGAAGGATGTTTTCAAATTGGAAGCCTGTCACCAGACGTGTACCACAGGGATTAGTGCAGGGGCCTTTGCTGTTTGTTATATACATTAACAATTTGGATATGAATGTGGAAGATATAATTAGGAAGAGTGAAGACTACTCAAAAATTGGTTTTCATTGATAGTGAGGCTGTCAATGATACAGTCTATTATGCAGAGCTAATAAGTTGGATAGAGCAATTGCAGATGGAATTTAATCCTGGTAAGTGTGATGTATCACATTTTGAGAGGTCCATTAAGGGAAGATTATACACAATGAGGGAGTAGTATGGAAAAAAAGGACCTCTGTGGTCAAGTCCACTGATCCCTGAAGGTGTCAACCCAGGTAGAAAGTGATGAAGAAGGCATGCAAGATGCTTTCCTTCACTGGCCAGAGCACAGAACATAGCTGCTTCGAATTTATAAAGCATTGTTTAGGTCATAGATGGAATACTGTGTTCAGGTCTCATCACCACAGTATCAGAAGGATGTATTTGCACTGGAGGGGATGCAAAGGAGATTCGCCAGGGTGCTATTTGGGATGGAAAGTCTGCCTGATCAGAAGAGACCAAATAGGCTGGGTTTATCTTTCTCCAGAGGCCGAGAGGGATCTGACTGAAGGAGACAAAATTATAAGAGGCACAGGTAGGTTGGATCGTATTAATCATTTCCCCATGGCAGGCATGTTTAAGACCAGAGTGCGTAGGTTTAAGCTTAGGAATAAATGGTTTGGAAGGAATCGGAAGAATATATTTTTCACCCAAAAGGTGGTAGAAATATGGAACCAACTGCTTGAGAGTGTGGTGGAGGCAGGTAGTCTCTCAAAATTTAAGGAGCATCTGGCCGAGCACCTAAAATGCCAGGGCACAAAAGACTAGAGCCCTGCTGCAGGTAAATGGGATTGATGTAATTTGGTGTTTGTTGGTCAGCATAGACGTGATGGACAGAGGACCTATTTCGATACTGTATGATTCTCCAGTGAACAGACGGACACATATAAGAAGAATTCAAGTCCAAATAATTGAGCTGGTGAGGAAAGAAGGCTTCTAAACTACCAGCATTGCAAGTATTGTATTTCCAGTATTGGTTCAATGAAACAAAAGCAAAAGGCTATGAAGGCCCAAGTAAAATTGGTATAATATCCGTCAATTGAAAAAAAATGATAATTTGTCTGTGACAAACTCTGTTATCTGCTGCTGTGAACATGTTAACTCCAGTTGTGAAAGCAAACAATGAAACTGTTTCCAGAATACCAAGTGAAATATGATGCATACTTTCAGTAAAAATAAGCCTGAGTTAGAATTTAAAAGCACCTAATATTCTTCTCCAGATGATACCTCATTAACATGTAAACTTAGTTTTCAGTGATTCACCATACTTCATAGCAAACAAATATTAATTTTCTTAAATTACAGCCAACAGTGTTTGTCAAATGCCCTGTATCAAATTCATTTAGACAATAGGTGCAGGAGTAGGCCATTCTGCCCTTCGAGCCTGCACCACCATTCATTATTATCATGACTGATCATCCTCAATCAACCTGCTGGGCAGGTGATGTGCTGTAGCTGTATGATGTGGGAGCTGGCTGATCCCATTGTGAATAGCAGTGACCACATGTGCAGCAAGTGTTGGTTGCTCGAAGAACTCCAGATCAGAGTTGATGATCTGGAATCTGAGTTTCAAACACTGCGGCACATCCGGGAGGGGGAGAGTTACCTGGACGCTTTGTTTCAGGAGGCAGTCACACCTGGGAGATTAAGTAATTCACATTCAGTCAGTGATCAGGGACATCCGAGTGTGACTGTAAGTGAGACAGGCAGAGGGAACTTGAGTTCAGAAGTGCAGGAGCCTCAGCCTTGTCCAACAGGTATGAGAATCTTGCTCCCGATATGGATGAGGAAAAGGGCTCTGGACAGGATGAGTCAGCTGACCACAGCACCATGGTGCAGAAGGCCATTCAAGAGGGGGGAGCAAAAAGACAAGTAGTTGTTATAGGGGATTCTATAATTAGGGGGACAGATAGTATCCGATGCAAGCCGGATCGGGAGTCTCGTTTGGTGTGTTGCCTGCCCGGTGCCAGAGTGTGGGACATCTCTGACCGGCTTGAAAGGATATTGGAGCGGGAGGGGGAGGATCCAGTTGTTGTGGTCCACGTTGGGACTAACAACATAGGCAAAGCTAGGGTGGAGGACCTGTTTGGGAATTATCAAGCACAAGGAAGGAAATTGAAGTACAGGTCCTCAAGGGTCATAATCTCCGGATTACTGCTCGAGCCACGTGCCAATTGGCATAGGGAGAAGAAAATTAGGGAAGTAAACACGTGGCTAAGGGACTGGTGTGGGGAAGAGGAATTCCATTTCATGGGGCATTGGCATCAGTTTTGGAACCGGGGGCGGGGGGATCTGTACCGTTGGGACGGTCTCCACCTGAACCGATCTGGTACTCCGACCTATCACCCTCCCCTTGACCTCTTTCCACCTATCCCATTTCCCACGCCCCTCCTCCAAGTCCCTCCTCCCTACCTTTTATCTTCTCCTGCTGAACGCTCTCTGCTCATTCCTGAAGTAGGGCCTGTGCCCGAAACGTCGAATCTCCTGTTTCCTGGATGCTGCCTGACCTGCTGTGCTGTTCCAGCAATAAAGTTTCAACAACTGATGGAATACTCTCCACTTGTCTGGATGAGCGGAGCTCCAAAAACACTCAGGATGCTTGGCATAATCCAGGTCGAAGCAGCACACATGACTGCAAAAACATCTGCAAAAATTCATTCCCTCCACCAATACTACTCAGTAGCAGCACTATGTACTAGGGGATTTTTTTTCCCAAAAGTTGGAACAATAGAAGCAGCTCAACAATTCCTTTTAGAGGTCATCTCGGAATGGAAATAAATGCTAATGTCCCATGAATGAATAAATAAGGTTTAATCTATTTATTTCTTTGTACATGATTGACACTGAATTCACCTTGCCAGCTTTACTTGTTCCAGTCATGAAGCTGCAAGATTCACAATCCTTCAATGTGATGAGCTTGGAATGCATATAGTTGTTTGTCCTGCCAACTGACATTTATAATGTTTCCCTGGCTGTTACATCCTCACACTTTCAACAACTTGCCTTTACAGTTAAATAAAGGTAATTATGAGGGCATGAGAGAGGAACTGACGAAAATCGACTGGAAGCAGAGCCTAGCGGGGAAGACAGTAGAGCAAAAATGGCAGGGGTTTGTGGGTATAATTGAGGACACAGTACAGAGGTTCATCCCCAAGAAAAGAAAGATTATCCGGGGAGGGATTAGACAGCCATAGCTGACAAAGGAAGTCAGGAAATGTATCAAAGAAAAAGAGAGATCCTATAAAGTGGCCAAGAGCACTGGGAAATCAGAAGATTGGGAAGGCTACAAAAACAAACAGAGGATAACCAAGAGAGAAATAAGGAAGGAGAGGATCAAATATGAAGGCAGGCGAGCTAGTAATATTTGAAATGATAGTAAAGGTTTCTTTTAATACATAAGAAACAAACGACAGGCAAAAGTAGACATTGGGCCACTTCAAACTGATGCTGGAAGGCTAGTGATGGGAGATAAGGAAATAGCTGGAGAACTTCATAAGTACTTTGCGTCAGTCTTCACAGTGGAAGACATGAGTAATATCCCAACAATTAAAGGGAGTCAGGGGGCTGAGTTAAGTATGGTTGCCATTACAAAAGAGATAGTGCTAGAAAAGCTAAAAGGTCTTAAAATTGACAAAGCTCCTGGCCCCAATGGGCTACTTCCTAGAGTTCTGAGGAAATAGCGGAGGCATTGGTGGAGATCTTTCAAAAGTCACTGGAGTCAGGGAAAGTCCCGGATGATTGGAAGACCGCTGTTGTAACCACATTGTTCAAGAAAGGATCAAGACAAAAGATGGAAAATTGTACGCAAATGAGCCTAACCTCGGTTGTTGGTAAAATTCTAGAATCCATCGTTAAGGATGAGGTTTCTAAATTCTTGGAAGAGCAGGGTCGGATTAGAACAAGTCAATATGGATTTCGTAAGGGGAGGTCGTGCCTGACAAACCTGTTAGAATTCTTTGAAGAGGTGACAAGTAGGTTAGACCAGGGAAACCCAGTGGATGTGGTCTACCGAGACTTCCAAAAGGCCTTTGATAAGGTGCCACATGGGAGGCTGCTGAGTAAGGTGAGGGCCCAGGGTGTTCGAGGTGAGCTACTGGCATGGATTAAGGATTGGCTGTCTGACAGAAGGCAGAGAGTTGGGATAAGCGGTTCTTTTCGGAATGGCAGCCGGTGACAAGCGGTGTCCCGCAGGGTTCAGTGTTGGCCCGCAGCTGTTCACGTTATATATTAATGATTTGGATGAAGGGACTGGGGGCATTATAGCGAAGTTTGCCGATGATACGAAGATAGGTGGACAGGCAGGTAGTACTGAGGATGCGGGGAGGCTGCAGAAGGATCTAGACAGTTTGGGAGAGTGGTCCAGAAAATGGCTGATGAAGTTCAATGTGAGCAAATGTGAGGTCTTGCACTTTGGAAAAAAGAATACAAGCATGGACCATTTCTAAACGGTGAGAAAATTCATAAAGCCAAAGTACAAAGGGATCTGGGAGTGCTCGTCGAGGATTCTCTAAAGGTAAAAATGCAGGTTGAATCTGTGATTAAGAAAGCGAATGCAATGTTGTCATTTATCTCAAGAGGGTTGGAATATAAAAGCAGAGATGTGCTACTGAGACTTTATAAAGCTCTGGTTAGGCCCCATTTGGAGTACTGTGTCCAGTTTTGGGCCCCACACCTCAGGAGGGACATACTGGCACTGGAGCGTGTCCAGCGGAGATTCACACGGATGATCCCTGGAATAGTAGGTCTAACATACGAGGAACACCTGAGGATTCTGGGATTGTACTCATTGGAGTTTAGAAGGTTAAAGGGAAATCTAATAGAAACTTACAAGATAATACATGGCTTGGAAAGGATGGATGCTAAGAAATTGTTTCCGTTAGGCAGGGAGACTAGAACCCGTGGGCACAGCCTTAAAATTAGAGGGGGTCCATTCAGAACAGAAATGTGGAGACATTTCTTCAGCCAGAGAGTAGTGGGCCTGTGAAATTCATTGCCGCGGAGTGCAGTGGAGGCCAGGACGCTAAATGTCTTCAAGGCAGAGATTGATAAATTCTTGATGTCACAAGGAATTAAGGGCCATGGGGAGAATGCGGGTAAGTGGAGTTGAAATGCCCATCAGCCATGATTAAATGGTGGAGTGGACTCGATGGGCCGAATGGCCTTACTTCCACTCCTATGTCTTATGGTCTTAATCAGTATCCTGTTCCTGCTTCATGCATTTTACCTCATGCATACTTGTTAAAGTACCAGATCATAGCAAACCAACAACTTTCACTTTTGAAGTTTGCAAACAGTACAGATGTCCAGTTTCATGGTTGTTGGCATTCCTCTTGAAGCTCACCATTTTTATCCAATTCTAAGCAATTTTTTTCCACCTAACATTTGAACCTTTCTTTTCCCTTAACATTTGCCAATATACTGGATTGGTGTTATCGGCATTTCCTGTTTTCATCTGAGAAGGGAAATGGTTAAAATAATTGATCACCCTTCCCCTCCTAATAAAAAGGAAGGCAACATCACAAAGTTGCTGCTACAAAGTCACAGACTACCTCAGACATCAATACTGTTTTGCCACTCAACTGTCAACAGTACATAGTTATGCCAGTGCAAGTCTCCCCTTCGGTCTGATTTCACTTGGCTTGCACACTCACCGCAGTTTTCTTTTCTATATTTTACAATATTTCTTTTATAGACAGCTTTAAGCATTCCTTATTTTGAGGAGAAGGGATATTCTGACAATATGAAGTCTGCTTTCTCTGTCTCCACAATAGATGCCTGACCTGTTGAATATTTCCTCACTGCATTTTCAGTTTTCATTTCAGAATTTCACAATTCTTGCTCCTTACTATATGTTGGAGCTGAGTTTATTTTCTAAACTGTGAGTTGTGATCAAGAACTCACTGGCTGAAAGAGCCTTAGAATCAGAGTCAGCAGTAACTTTGAAAAGCGAAATGGAAATATTCCTTCAAAGTAATATATTTGCAAGATTATATTGTGGGACAGTTTTTTAAAAGTATCCATGTCTGCAATTTTTTTTTCTTATTCACTCATGGGATATAAGCTTTGCTGGCTGTACAGCATTTATTGCCCATCTGTAGTTACCATTGAGAAGGTGACGTTGAGTTGCCTTCTCAATCCACATGCTTTGTGTTGACCCACAATACCCTTAGGGAGGGAATTCCACTTTGACCTAGTCATAGCAAAGGAATGGCAATATATTTCCAAGTCAGGATGTGAGCAGCTTAAGGAGAACTTGCAGATGGTAGTGTTCTCATGTATCTGCTGCACTTGACCTTCCATTTCAAGTGGTTGTAGGTTTAGAAGTTGCTGATTAAGAGTTTTGGTGAATTTCTGCAGTGCATTTTGTGGATAACACATTACTGAGCATCAGTGGTGGATTCTTGAATGTAGCTGGCGATGCACCCATCCAGGCAAGTGTGGAGTATTCCATCACACTCCTGACTTGTGCCTTGTCGGCACTGGACGGGCTTTGTGGAGTCAAGCAGAGAGTTGCTCGCTGCAGCATTCCTAATCTCTGACCTCCTCTTATAATCACTGTGTTTATGTGATGAGTCCAGTTGAGATTTTGGTCAAGGGTAACCCTCAGCACGTTGACAGTGGGGGATTTAATTATGGAAACACAATTGAATATCAAGGTTTGGTAATTCAGTTGTCTCTTACTGAAGATTTGAACTTGTAAGGCGCAAGCGTTCCTTGCTACTTGTCAGTCCAAACCTGAATACGAGATCTTGTTGAATTTGAACATTGAACATACAAATTAAAAGTACTGGGTGTCTTCAGTCTCGAAGGAATTGCAAATGGTGCCGAACATTGTGCAATCATTGCTGAACATCCCCATTTCTGACTGTATGACAGAGGAAAGGTCATCGATGAAACAGCTGTAAGTGGTTAGGCCAAGAACACTATCCTAAGTAACTCCTGCAGAGATGTCCTGGAGCTAAGAAGACTGCCCTCCAACAACCACAAACATTTTCTTTTGTGCCAGGTGTGATTCCAACCAGCAGAGAGTTTGCCTCTGATTTTCATTAAGACCTGTTTTGCTAGGGCTGCTTGCTGCCACCCTTGGGTGAATGCAGCCTTGATGTCGAGGGTTGTTACTGTCAGCTCACCTCTCGAATTCAGCTCTTTTGTCCATGTTTGAACCAAGGCAAAAATGAGGTCAGATGTTGATTGGCCTTGATATAACCCAAAGTAAGTATCACTGAGCAGGTTATTGCTGAACAAATGCTGCTTGATGGCACTGTTGATGACAGTTTCCATCAGTTAATTGAGGATTGAAAGCAGACAGATAGGGCAGTAATGGGCCAAATTGGATTTGTCCTGCTTTGTGTGTACAGGACATAATTGGGCAATTTTCCACATTTGGAGAAAGTGAGGACTGCTGATGCTGGAGGTCAGCGTTGAAAAGCATAGCAGGTCAGGCAGCATCTGAGGAGCAGGAGAATTGACGTTTCAGGCATAAACCCTTCATCAGATAGGGGAGGGTGGTGTATGGGGATGGGGCTGGGGAGAAAGTAGTCTTCTTGACCAAGTATCAATTCTAACAAAGGATGACTGTACTTCAAACATTCACAGTCTTTCTCTCTGCAGATGCTGCCAGGCTTTGAGTTTCTCCAGCACTTTTGTTTTCGTTTCAGATTTCTAGCATCTTAGTTTTTATCATTTGCACCAACAAAGAATCTTCTTCGAAGTTCATAAGATATAGGAACATAATTAGACCATTCAGTGCAGCGAGTCTGCTCCGCTATCCAATCATGGCTGATACTTGACGCAATGTGACTGCAACTATTTATCTCAGTGCCACCATGGTCATATCTAGTGTTATGACACGGGGTAAACCCTCCTCCTTAATTTAAACCAGCAACACATAAAAAGATTTATCCCATGCAGTAATCCGTGAAAATTCGAGAGGCAAAGAACTATTTAAAGTAAAAATTAACCACTTTATTTCTTTAAGTATAACAGAGAATAATTCACGAACAACTATTTCCTACTCCTTCCTCTAACCTATCTTTTACTTTCCTTTCTATAATACCAGTCTGATTAAACCCCCAATTAAAATTAACTAAATAATTCAAATTTTAAAACCAGCCAGTTGTCGAATCTTCTCTTTGCAGATTTGATCTCCAGGTTGGTTTCGATGTTTTTCTCTGTGCAAACTCCTTCCCTAGGCAGGTACCTCTCAGACAGTTCTGACTAGCAGTCTCCATCTGTTGATCTTTTGGCAGTTCTCTCCCAAACTGTTCAATTTTTCCCACTCCCCAAAGCATCGGATTGTGTCATTGGCTTTTAATATTATCAACATACTAAATTCAAACTTGATTGGAGTTTGGTATTTTTTTGGGGTGTAATTTAAATGGATTGGCCTCATTCAAATTTGTTTTTTTGTCTCCAGGCAACCAGCTACACTCGCTGCTTTGACCAAGTGTTACATTGTTACCTTATTCAGAACACTTTGTGTTGTGACAGGTAGTTCTGCTATCTTTTAACTCCCTTAAAGGTACAGTATACCCATACCCACATCTTCATAACACTCGTCCTTTAAGCAATTCCACCCTTTGGCTTTATATTCTCATTCCAAATTAAAGTTCCAAGTTTTGTGTACCTTGTCTGTGCTGCCCAACACTTCAAAGATCTGGATCATCTCCACTTTCAGTCCCCATTTCTTCGAGAAAGCCCTCATGTAACTTGAATCCTCATATTCCAACTATAAGTCAATGTCAAACAATCTGCAATTATGAGATTCACTTCTGGGCCACAATCTTTGTTCATAATGGTAGCACTCACTGCCCATCTGTCATTGCCCTAAGGTACTGGGCTCAATAAGGAACCCAGTTCAATGTCAAATGCATTGGCTGATGCTAGCCCCCAACATTTCACTTTAAAAGGCACCTCTCAATGGTAATACACAGGCACATGACAATAAACAGGTACTCATTTTGTCTTCAAACATGCCAACAACATGTGGTCCAACAACGAACAAATATAATTAGCAGTTGGTTCTGCAAGGTATGATGTTAACTTACCATTGAGAAGTCACAACAGTTAAGTGAGTTCCATGTTTCTACAACATTATAAATGGCAAATATGATTTTCATGACTCGCTAAAAATTCTAAGTATACTTTGACCTTCACACCACTCTGGTTCTTCCATACCAAAAAACCTTAAAAGACAGGTCACCCATTTCCAACTCCTCTAACATAAGTGGCTGATGGAAAGCAAAAGAATTAGCTTTATGAATGTGTGATTCATCTATGAAAATTGACCTCAGAGTTCATTCTGTAAAAGCACAGTCTGTAAACATCAGAATAAAATCAATGCTGATTTACATTCTATATTCAGTTCAAGTAAAACAGTGGTAATGCCTGATCACACTATCCCCACATGCAGCCAAGTATTTTGTTCTCATGACCCATAATATTCAAAATTACACTGCAGTAGTTTAAAATGTTTTTTTGGAAAACTACGCTTTGGTTCTCAAAGGGTAAATAGAACAATACCGTTTGCTAACTTTGGAGAGCTGGAGTTGGCTGCTTTAAGGTTTTATTCGTTTTCAAGTATTTGATGACATTTCCAAAATAACGATGCCAAAGGGGTGTCAGGCAGTGAACAGAAGGAGAAGGCTATACCATGTAGGTGGAAGGAAATCCAATTAGTTATGCAGCATGAATGTGTCTGTGTGGGAGTAGGTGTGTGGGGTGGAGGAGGGAGTTCCTGGCTCATCCCAATGACAAATCATTAGAACACGAATTAACTAGCCATCACCTTGGGAACAAGATAAAGGGCTTCCCTGAGTAATGACTTACTCCAAAACACAGCTTACTTAAAGGCTGTGAAATCATCATTTGAAAATCAACACAAGGGAACACTGTGACTAAGCAGCAAGTACAGTGTGTTTGTGAAAGTTCTGATTGCTTAAAATAAATTCTTGTTCTCTCCCACAGTATTATTCATGAGAATATTGGAGCCTGAAGTCTTAATTCTAAAGTTTGCTGCAGCTTGCTCAATGGTCCAATGCTATTGATCTGACACTTGGCTGTTATCCTTCATGTCTGTGATTCAGCATACACCCCTTTACAATGCACCTTAGTTTCAAGGTGAACATCAATGAAGTATCTTTGACAAACTCTTCTGGCTTTATTCAATCAAAATACCCTTCTGCATCCAGTCAATTTATTTTTTGATCAGTCTTTTCTTAAAGGATGACAATTCCCTTGACTTTGTTCTCCTGCAACTTGTACTCAAAATGAGATCTGAGAAATTTCTCAACTTACGCTGTTTCAGAGCAGAATCAGAAGATTTAGCAGGTGATCAGACTCCCCAAGCACCAAAAATGATTAAACAGTTGATTTCCGAATCAAATCAACACCCAGATGGATATTTGCTTATCTCCTGTAAGGCAGCAAGCTTGCTAACAACTCCTTCACACATGATCAGTGCAATACCCTATTGTGGTCCAGGCTTGTATGCCACAATTTTCCTCAAAATAATTCATGGGTCCAAATAAAGCACGAATGGCACCCTAACTGTGAGTTAGCATTGAATAGCTATTTCTCAGTAAAGAAGCGAACATGCTGGCAGATTGCAAAACAAGGTTGGAAAGCTGTGCACAAAGTTTGCAAAACCATTGAAGTTTGGACACTGGTAACCTGACATGGGAAAGCAATAATGTGAGCAAATAAAGTCAGATCAACAGGGACTAAGTGAAGAGAACAAGATTGAGCATTACTGACAAATCATGAGACTTGTTAGTTACTGAGAGAGAATACCATCTGAAACATGCAGAATGTATGTCCTTGGAGAGGATGTCTCAACCACATCAGCCCAAAGGCCTGTAAATTGAATCCAACTTAATCATATCAGGCATATCTGGTATTGTAGTCAGCATTACATTCAGGAAGTGATACGTTTGCACAATTTAAGAGCAGAGAAAAAAGCCAATTTGGCATATATTCAATGTGCAACCCTCAGTGAACACCACCTTCAGAGTGAAGATATTTGCATTACTGCTCACTGTGGGATGGATTTGCTAGCACCATTCTCTTTTAGGGTAGGTATACACAGGGCCCACACATGATCCAGTAAGGTAGAGGGAGATTATTTGATAGTTGGATGAGTTGGGGCTTTTGTTTGACTACTTGTTAACAACCGTGATAGATTTTGTTACAAAGACTGGGAGAAAGACTCAGATCTTAGTCCATCAAAGTCCTCAGCTATCCCATACCAAGTTTGGAAGTCATTATCATCATGGATGGAGTAGAAGGCAGTCCTCTGTATTAATTCTTTCACAGCCTGACACCCATAGATATCTCCTACAGGCTCTTTTTTCTCATGATTCATACGTTACTTTTGTATTTGTGATAATATTTGTTCCTACCCCATCTGTTTACCACACTCCTCCCACCACAACCCAAGTCTCTTTTTTCCCAAATTCAGGCAATGTCGAGATTTCACTTGTCTCCAAAATATGTTCTCCTTTGTTTTAGGAGATTAGTAGATTGTTGGGTTGAAGACTGTTAACTTTGATTCTTTTCCTGATAGTTGAGGTCTGCAGATCCCTTTAAACTGGAAGACCTTTAATCTTTCACATGACCTTAGTGGTGTACACCTTTCCGCTGAAACAGGCAATTTATTCCATTGTACCACCTGGAAAATGTTCCATCTCATGCATTTCCTCCACAGATGATAGCTGTCCAATTGAAACAGGCAATTTCTTTGGCAGTATCTTAAACTTTTGACCGTGGCAATTCTTTCTTGACTGTATCCTGAAACTGTGGATGTTGATCATCCTGTTTCAGGGATGGTTTCCATGGGATTCTCTACAGTAAGTTTTTAATCTGCGTCAGCAGATTTTTATTCTCAATCTGCTGGTAAAACTGTTGCAAAGTGTGTCAACCCTTTAATTTATTGATTAGATTGGACACTTACCTTCACCCTCAGTGATTGTCATTTTGGTGAAACCACAATGTTCACTTCCTTGAAATAACTTCACAGAAGCTGGCATCCCATTAATGATATAGAAGATGGTATTAATAATTAATGATATAGAAGACGGTATTAGTAATAACATCAGCAAATTTGCTGATGATACTAAGCTGGGTGACAGGGTGAAATGTGAGGAGGATGTTAGGAGATTGCAGGGTGACCTGGACAGGTTAGGTGAGTGGTCAGATGCATGGCAGATGCAGTTTAATGTGGATAAATGTATGGTTATCCACTTTGGTGGCAAGAACAGGAAGGCAGATTACTACCTAAATGGAATCAATTTAGGTAAAGGGGCAGTATAAAGAGATCTTGCACACCAGTCAATGAAGGTAAGCATGCAGGTACAGCAGGTAGTGAAGAAAGCTAACAGCATGCTGGCCTTCATAACAAGAGGGATTGAGGATAGAAGCAAAGAGTTTCTTCTGCAGCTGTACAGGCCCCTGGTGAGACCGCACCTGGAATATTGTGTGCAGTTCTGGTCTCCAAATTTGAGGAAAGACATTCTGGCTATTGAGGGAGTGCAGCGTAGATTCACGAGGTCAATTCCAGGAATGGCAGGACTATCTTATGTTGAAAGATTGGAGCGACTGGGCTTATACGCCCTTGAGTTTAGAAGACTGAGAGGGGATCTGATTGAGACGTATAAGATTGTTAAAGGATTGGACATTCTAGAGGCAGGAAACATGTTTCCACTGATGGGTGAGTGCCGAACCAGAGGACACAGCTAAAAATAAGGAGCAGGCTATTTAGGACAGAGATGAGGAGAAACTTCTTCACCCAGAGTGTGGTGGCTGTGTGGAATGCTCTGTCCCAGAAGGCAGTGGAGGCCCAGTCTCTGGATTCGTTTAAGAAAGAGTTGGATAGAGCTCTCAAGATTGTGGAATCAAGGGTTATGGAGTTAAGGCAGGAACAGGATACTGATTGAGGATGATTAGCCATGATCATAGTGAATGGTGGTGTAGGCTCAAAGGGCAGAATGGCCTACTCCTGCACCTATTGTCTATTGTCTACCAAGGCAGCCTTTATTTTCACATGGAAAAGCCTTGACATTGATCCAGCTCCATCAGAGAGATCTCTCAGATAGAACAGGACATCTGACACCCTTGATCTTAGCCAGAGCTCCCCGACTGGCCCAGATTATTAGCCCCAATCAGGGAACTCAAATTCTATGATGTCCACCTGGCTGACCTTGTTACAACCCCCAATTCCCAGTTCTGCTATTTTAGAATTTCTTCTTGCATGGCATGACTTCTGTCCCTGATTCTGAAGAGTTTTTTTTCCCGGCAAGAAAAGGAAATGAAATTACCCCCTGAAACTTGTGAATCAACTTAGCATCTTACAGTAGGCTTTAACTTACAATAACTATTTGTCTCCCAAACTCTGTTGCACTCAGTTGAAAATGCATCAAGGTGCTCAAGTGGAATATCATGATTAGTGTCTATATGGTTCCTCCTGTTGCCCACAAACTAAACTGACTCTTGGGTTGGGAACATTTCTGCCGATGCAATATAGTTGCAGATTTTGACCTTACATACAATACGAAACAAACTTCTTACCCAAAGTAGATTGTAATTTTCGATTTGGTTCTGTAATGGGAGCTCTATGAAATCTTAAATCTGTTATCCCCTCACTAAATGTGCCTTAATTCATCTATTCCAAGACCAGTTGTTGTTTGACGAGTTTTGACTCCTTCGACCAGAAAAAGTGAAGTCTCAGCATCCATTCACAATCAAGAATGAGAATTCTTGACTGTGAAGTATTTTTGGTGTTCTACTGTTCGGACACAGAGGTTGAACCCCTCTATTAATTAAACCAAACACCCAGAAAAGCTCACCATGCCTGTAATCTGTTCAAATATCAGTGACAGATAACTCCCAAATTCCACCATTTAAAGGAAATAACATCAATTTATTTTTAAACTCAAAGTGAACATTAAACAACTACTCACACCTCTGCCTCCAACTCTATAACAATATACTGTTCCAATAAGACACTTATTAAAATTACATGAACTTACTTTCAAAACCACAGAGCCACTGTCATCTTCAGTCTTTCTTCTTCTGGCTACAGATCTCCCTGGATCGTCTTCTTTCTTTTTACTGCGAATGTGTTTCACATGAAAAGGTACCTTTGATAGAAAGAGTTTTCTAATTTGAGAGCAAGATGCTCGCTCTCCAGGAGTTTTTCTCTCTTCGGCAGTTGCTCTCTGACCAATTTTCAAAATCACCGCATTCTTATACCCCGAACATTGGATCATCTCATTGTTGTTTTGTCAACATTGAACCAAATTCAAACACGATTGGGTTTTAGTATCCCTGGGGCATAATTTAAACTGATTGGTTAAATTCAAATTGTTGGAAAAACAGCAACCAAAACTCAGGTAACCATTTCATAGCCAAACGTTATATATTTTCAATTTTCCAGTACACGCTGGGACTGCCATCTAGTCATATACACATGGGCTTGTAAGTTCGCAGTTCAGAACAGCATTTGCTCTCTCTTAAAGGTAAAGTACATGCCTTCAATTTCATAACACTACTAACTGTTAACTCACGTCAGAGAACTGCTTCTCTCTGGACTGTTTGTCTCAAGTAGTTTCACTCTTAGATTAGTTGCACTGGAGTTGGCTACAGGATGTGTGTTTTTAACTGAAGTTGAAAATGTAATATAGTAACTCTCAGTCTGATATCAACATTGAGATTAGTGAAATGTCCATTGAAATAAATATCCTTGTGTTAAAAACCTAGGTCGAGCTCACTGACCTCTCCAAGAAACATATTAAGATGTTTCTTCTATTGTTGTAGACAGTTCTATTTCATTAACCTTTCAGTGTTGATAGCTCTTAGACTTCTTGCTTTTCTCTCACTATGTGCTACTTCAGTATATTTTTTAAAACTGGTTTAATGAGTTTCAAATAGAGCATTCCTTTTTAGTCGCTGGGCATTGTTGTTGCCTGTGAAGTTTCATTTCTCCACATCTCCTGACAGGGAACTTGAGTGAATGCTGTTTGTCATACTCATTATACTGGTTTCTCACATGTTTCTTTTGTACTTTTGTACCTTAAGCCTGAATGGATTGTGCTAATCTCCAGTGCTAAGGCTGATCCTCCCCACTGAGGATTGATCGACCTTAACACATCATTGGCATGACTTTCTCGAGAATTAAATTTTCTCTTGACAAAAATAATGCTGCTGAAGATTCATAAGCAACTCTGACAACAATTCTGGTCTCTTATGAATTCTGAGGTTAAATTTCAAGAGTTACATTTATCTGTCAGGATCATCAATTAAATTAACTATAGAATTCCCTGAATGCTTAACCCTTGAATTAAATTTTGCTCTTCCAAGAATTTTATTTGTTTTGATGTTGAAGCAATTGTCAAAGATTCTCAACCCCTTATGTCTTTTACAAGTAAAATTGAGGATTTCGAATTTCACAGGAAAAATACAGAATTCCTGATTCTTTTGCATTTCTTCGGATGACACCTGCTATTAATAGTCGAAGTAAATGACTCCTACTTCCTTAATGGCTTTCGTGAATTAATCCAACTAATTGCGGCGTTAGCAACATGCTTTTTCTGGCTGATTCCCACTATGTGCTGTTGAAATAATAATTCCCATTTCTTTCAGTTTTCCTGATTAATTCCAGCTTTCTGTGGTTTCAATAAATGTCTCCTGGCTTTCATGCCCTTTGAAAATGGATCTTCCATTTTTGCTACGTCTTCACAAAGTGTAAGAAATTTCCTTTCATAGAGTCATAGAGATGTACAGCATGGAAACTAACCCTTCAGTCCAACTCGTCCATGCTGACCAGATATAGAACCTAGAACACAGGATGTTACAGCGCAGTACAGGGCCTTGGGCCCTCGATGTTGCACCGACCTGTGAAAATTATCTGATGCCCATCTAACCTACACCATTCCATTATTATCCATATGTATGTCCAATGCCCATTTAAAAGCCTTTAACGTTGGCGAGTGTACTACTGTTGCAAACAGGCCACTCCATGTTCCAACTACTCTCTGAGTGAAGAAATTACCCCTAATATCTGTCCTAAAGCTGTCACCCCTCAATTTAAAGCTATGTCTCCTCATGTTAGCCTTCATCATCCAAGGAAAAAAGCTCCCACTGTCTACCCAATCATGTTCTGGTGGTACTTGGGCAACACCTTCCTTAGATTGGCTTGATTGAAGTCGCCAGTTACAATAAACAGGGCCTCGGAGTGTTCCAGTTCCAGGGTGTTAATGGTGGAGTACAGCACATCCAGAGCTCCCTCAATCTTTGCTGTGGCAGTATGTACACAGCAATTAGTTTTGTAGCGGTAAATTCCTGTGGTAGATAGAAGGGACAACATTTGATGGTGAAGAATTCAGGGTTTGGGGAGCAATGGCTGTCCAGGGCTGCAATGTCCGTGCACAAGTTAATGATTAAAAAGCAAACACTTCCACCCTTTGTCTTACCCGAGGACGCTGCACGGTTCGTATGATGGATAGAAGAACTATCAGCCTGAAGTGCGCAGACAGGAATGGACGGGTAGAGCCAGGTTTCTGTGAAGCAGAGTGTGCAGCAATCGCGCAGTTCTCTCTGGAAACTGAGCTGTGATCTGAGTTTGTCCATATTGTTCCCCAGAGATTGTACATTTGCTTGGAGAAAGCTCAGAAGGGGGGGGGGTCTTGAAACCGTGTAGTCTCAGTCTTACTCGCAGGCCGGCACGCTTACCCCATTTCTTCGCAGGTTTCTTACATTTGAGTGGTCCGGTGGTCTGATGGATTGGATTGTGACTGCTTCCAGTTAAGCCATCCTTCCTGGGACCCTGTGGAGCAGGTAGGTTGCAATTTAGTGTATTTTTGCAGAGGGTCTGCTTAGCAGGTAATTTACTTCGTGTTTTTTTTTAACCGAAGCGAGTTTGCTGAGGACCCAGTGGAGAAGTTCCTGGTTCCAGTTGCTGCTGATTTGCTGCTCCAGGAAGTGTATGGGCTGCTCTGCAGGTACATGCTGATTGATTTCATGTCAAGCAAGCATCTTATGGGGTTGGGAGCGTTTTGTGTCAGTTCTCCTTCCCTGGGCAGGTCTCTCATGTCCCTCCATCTTCCAACAGGCCCCAAGCCTGGGGCTCGCGTAGGCTGCCGCCGGCTGGCCTGGCCTTCTTCCAGGGTGGTCGGCTGAGTTGTGGGCACCACATGGTCTGCCGCCTTCTAAGCCAATCTAAGGAAGGTGTTGCCCAAGTACCAGCAGAACATTACCTGCCCCAGCAAGGCCCAAACATTTTAGACCACTGCTACACCACTGTGAAGGATGTCAACCACTCCTTTCCCCGCCCTCATCTCGGGAACTCCGACCACAATGCCGTGTTTCTTCTCCCAGCTTACAGGCAAAAGCAGGAGACCTCCTTGTGGATACAGGTCCAGTACTGGTCGGAAGAGGCAGAGGATCAACTCCGGTGCTGTCTGGAATCAGCTGACTGGGCCATGTTCAAACAGTCCTCAGGTAGCTTGGACGAGTACGCCACCACCATCACAGACTTTATCAGCAAGTGTGCAGAGGACTGCACACTGAGGAAGTCAATCCGGGTGTTCCCCTTCAGGAAACCCTGAATGAATCAGGACATACAGAACCTGCTAAAAACCAGGTGTGAGGTCTTCAGATCAGGAGACCCACTCAAATATAATGAATCCAAGTATGACTTTCGCCAAGGACCAATACCGATCCAAAGTAGAGTTCCAGACAGACACCCAGCGACTATGACAAGGACTGAATGACATCACAGGTTCTCAAAAGAGACAGTGCAAGATAGCAGATGATGACACATCTCTCCCAGATTGTCTCCACGCCTTCTACGCTCGCTTTGAGCAGAATTTCGGCAGAGCGGTAACACCTATTCCAACAAGTCCTGACGAACCTATCCCAACAGTCACTGCATCAGAGGCCAGATCAATCTTCCTTCATGTGATTCCAAGGGAAGCGATGGGACCAGACAGAGTCACAGGCCGTGCACTTGGAGCTTGCGCAGATCAACTGGCAGAGATCTTCTTGGACATTTTCAACCTCTTCCTGCAGCAGGCCACTGACCTTGCCTGATTCAAGAGGGCCAACATCATCCCTGTGCCGAAGAAGGCTCATGCAGCACGTCTCAAAGACTACCACCCAGTGGCCCTAACTTTGGTGGTCATGATGTGCTTTGAAAGGCTTGTGATGGCATTAATCAACTCCAGCCTCCCACAACTCTTGACCCACTCCAATTTGCCTGTCGGACCAACAGATCCATGTCAGATTTCCCCTTCACTCCTCCTGAGAACATCTTGACACAAGAACCGCTACATAAGAATCCCACTCATTGACTGCAGTTCAGCCTTCAATACCATTATCCCTCAAGACTGATTAATAAACTAAGTGATCTTGAACTAAGCCCCACTCTCTGAAACTAGATCCTCAGTCTCCTGACCCACAGGCCACAATCAGTGAAGAATGGGGACAATATATCATCCTCACTGACACTTAACAGTGGAGCCCCCTACTGTATTCACTGTATACCCATGACTGTGTTGCCAAATACCAGACTAATGCCATTTACAGGTTCACTGATGACACCACCAGAATTGATCGAATCTCAGATGGTGACGAAACAGACTACAGACAGGAGGTGGAACACCTGGAAAAATGGTGCACCGAGAACATCCTAGCTGTCAATGCTGGCAAAGCCAAGGAACTCATTATTGATTTTCAGCTGGATGTTACTCATGACCCCCTACACATTAACAGCACAGAGGTGGAACGAATGAAGACTATCAAGCTCCTGGGAGTGGTCATCCACAACAAGTTTTCTTGGACTCATGTGGATGCACTGGTTATAAAGGCTCAACGTTTCTTCTTCCTCAGACAGCTGAGGAAATTCGGCATGACGATGAATACCCTTGCCAACTTTTGTAGGTGCACCATCAAGAGCATTCTGTCTGAAGGTATCACTATCTGGTATGGCAACTGTACCAATCAAGATCGGAGACAGCGACAGAGAGTGGTGAACTCGGCCCGGACAATCACATCGGCCAACCTCCCATCTATTGAAACCATTGACCAGGCCCGCTGTCAAGGAAAGGCCACCAGCATTCTCAAAGATCCATTCCATCTTGGCAATGTTTTTCTAGAATGTATACCATCGGGGAGAAGGTACAGAAGCCTGAACTCACGCACCAGCTGGTTTTGTAACAGTTTCTATTGCACTGTTGTTAGAATGGACTCACAAACTCTTAACATGCACCAGTACCTGTGTTTTGTTTTTGCCGCTACTCACCTATTATTTACTTATCTATGCACCTAACTATATGATCTGCCTCTATTGCTTGCAAGACAAAGCTTTTCACTGTGCCTTGGTACACGTGACAATAAATTCAATTCAATTCAATTCAATTCCCTCTCTAACTATCTGATTATATGTCTTGATTAAGTCATCTCTCAACCATCTTCTCTCCAACGAAATCAGCCTCGGTTCCCTCAGCCTTTCCTCGTAAGACCTTCCTTCCATACCAGAAAACATCCTAGTAAATCTCCTCTGAACCCTTGCCAAAGCTTCCACATCTTCCTATAATGTGGTAACCAGAACTGCATGCAACACTCCAGGTGTGGCCTTACCAGTGTCTTGTACAGCTGAAGCATGACCTCGTGGCTCCAAAACGCAATTCACCTATTAATAAATGCCAACACACCACATGCCTTCTTAACAACCTTATCAACCTGGGTGGCATCTTTCAGGGATTTATGCACCAGGAAATTGAGATCTCTCTGTTCATCTGCGCTGCTAAGAATTTTACCATTAGCCCAGCTCTCCGTATTTTTGTTTCTTATTCTGAAGCGAACTACCTCTCACTTTTCCTCATTAAACTCTATTTGCCCCTTCTCTGCCCAGCTCTGCAGCTTATCGATGTCCCTCTGTAACCCACAACATCCTTCGGCACTATCCACAACTCTGCCTGCCTTAGTGTCATCTGCAAATTTACTAACTCATCCTTCTACGCCCACATCCAGATCATTCATAAAAATGAAAAACAGCAGTGGCCCCAAAACAGATCCTTGCGGCATACCACTGGTAACTGAGCTCCAGGATGAACATTTCCCATCAACTACCACCTTCTGTCTTCTTTCTGATTCTGATCTTTCAATTTCTGATCCAAAACGCGAAAGCACCTTCGATCCCGAAAGTGCTTATCTTGTGCAATAGCCTACCGTGTGGAACCTTATCAAATGCTTTACTGAAGTCCATATACATCGCATCAACCGCTTCACCTTCATCCACCTGTTTGGTCACCTTCTCAAAGAACTCAATAAGGTTAATGAGGCATGACCTACCCTTCACAAAACCGTGTTGACTATCCCTTATCAAATTATTCATTTCCAGATGATTCTAAATCCTATCTCTTCAAACCTTTTCCAACCTCACCCACAACCAAAATAAGGCTCACTGGCCTATAATTACCAGGGTTATCCAGACTCCCCTTCTTCAACAAGGGAACAACATTTGCTACCCCTGTCAACAATGGTAACATAAAGATCAAAGCCAAAGGCTCAGCAAATCTCCTCCCTGGCTTCCCAGAGAATCTGAGGATAAATCCCATCCAACCCAGGGGTCTTATCTATTTTCAGATCTTCCAAAATTGCTAAAACCTCCTCTTTGTCAACCTCAATCCCATTCAATCTTGTAGCCTATATCTCCATATTCTCACTAACATTGCCCTTTTCCAATGCGAATACTGATGAAAAATATTCATCAAGTGCTTCCCCTATGTCCTCAGATTCCACACACAACTTCCCACTACATTTTTGATCGGTCCTATTCTTACTCTCGTCATTCTTTTATTCCGGATGGATGTAGAGAAGGCCTTAGGGTTTTCCTTGATTCTATCCGCCAACAACTTCTCATGTCCCCATCCGACTCTTCTTAGCCCTTTCCTTCGATCTTTTCTGGCTAACTTATAACTCTCAAGCCCCCTAACTGAGCCTTCACACCTCACCTTCACATAAGCCTTGTTCTTCCTCTTCAAGAACTCAATTTCTTTCGTAAACCATGGCTCCCTCTCTCAACAAGTAACTTGATATAGTTATCAAGGACCCGCAGTAGCAGTTCCTTGAGTAAGCTCCACATTTCAAGTGTGTCCATCCCCTGCATTTTTATTTCTTATCCTTTGCATCGTAACTCTTGCTTAATCACATCGTAATTGCCTTTCCCCCAGTTGTACCTCTTTCCCAGCGGTATATACGTATTCCTGCCCCTTGCTATTGTAAACATAACCGAATTATGGTCACTATCGCCAAAGTGCTCACCTACCTCCAAATCTAACACCTGGCCGGGTTCATTCCCCAGTACCAAATCCAATATGGCATCTCCACTTGCTGGCCTGTCTACATGCTGTGGCAGAAATCCCTCCTGCACACAACTGGACAAAAACTGACCCATCTAAACTACTTAAACTGTGGTATTCCCAGTCAATATTGGGGAAGTTAAAGTCCTCCACAACAACTACCCTGTTACTCTCGCTCCGATCGAGAATTATTTTTGCTACCCTTTCCTTGACATCCCTGGAACAATTCAGAGGCCTATAGAAAACTCCCAACAGGGTGACCTCTCCTTTCCTATTTCTAACCTCAGCCCAAAATTACCTCAGTGGATGAGTCTTCAAACGTTATCTCAACTGCTGTAATACTATCCTTGATTAACAATGCCACATCCCCCATCCCTTCCTTTTACTATCTTCTCTATTCTTGCTGAAACATCTAAATGCTGGACTCCACACAATCATTCCTGTCCCTTCTCTAGCCATGTCTCTGAAATGGCCTAAATTAATCTACACCCATTTGGCTCATATCCCTTCCTATTCACGTAATCATCCAGGTGACTATTAAGGTACCAGCCTCTACCACTTCCTCTGACAGCTCATTCCATCCAAGCATCACCTTCTGCATGAAAGAAGTTGCCCTTTTCCTCCCTTTTAAATCTTTCCCCTCTTACCTTAAACTTATCCCCTCTAGTTTTGGACTCCCCGATTCTGGGGAAAAAGACCTTGGTTATCCATCCTATCCGTGTCCCTCATGAGTTTATAAATTTCTATAAGATCATCGCTCAGCCTCCGATGCTCCAGGGAAGATAACCCCAGACTATTCAGCCTTTCCCTATACCACAAACCCTCCAACCCTGGCAACAGTCTTGTAAATCTTTTCTGATGCTTTTCAAGTTTCACAACATCCTTTGTATAGTTGAATGACCAGGATTGAACGCAGTATTCCAGAAGTGGCTGCACCAATGCTCTGTCCAGCCACAATATGACCTCTCAACTCCTATACTCAATGCAGTGACCAAAAAAAAATAAACATACCAAATGCCTTCTTCACTGTCCTGTCTACCTGTGACTCCATTTTCAAGGATCATTAAGTGTATACATCCTGCCTTATCAAAATGCAGCACCTCACATTTATCTAGATGAAACTCAATCTCCATTCCTCACCGATCGGCTCATCTGATTAACGCCCCCTTGCACTTTGAGATCACCTTCTTGGCTGTCTACAACCACCACCCATTTTGGTGTAATCTGCAAACTTGCTAACCGTACCTCCTATATTCACATCCAAATCATTTACATAAATGACAAAAAGCAGTGGACCCAGCATCGATCTTTGCAAAACACCATTGAGTACAGGCCTCCAATCCAAAAAAAAACCCTCCACCACCACCCTCTGTCTCCTACATTCGAGCCAGTTCTGTATCTAAATGGCTAGCTCTCCCTGTACTCCATGTAATCTAACTTTGCTAACCAGTCTACCATGAGAAACCTTGTCAAATGCCTTAATGAAGTCCACATAGACAATATCCCCTACTCTGCCTTCATCAATTTTCTTCATTACTTCCTCAAAAAACTCAAGCAAGTTAGTGAGACACAATTTCCCATGGAGAAAGTCATGTTGACTCTCTGTAGTCAGTTCTTGTCTTACAAAATACATGTAAATCCTGAGCCTCAGAATCCCCTCCAATAACTTGCCCATGACTGCTGTCAGGCTCACCAGTCTATAGTTCCCTGGATTTTCTTTTCCACTTTTCTTAAATAGCACCACATCAGCCAACCTCCAGTCTTCCAGCATCAAACTTGTGGCTATCTTTGGTACAAATATCTCAGCAGTGGCCCAGCAATCACTTCCCTAGTTTCCCACAAAGTTCTAGGGTACATCTGAATTGGTCAGGTGAATTTATCCACCTTTAGGCATTTTATGATGGACAGCATCCCCTCCTGTGTGAAATGGACACTTTTCAAAATATTGCTGTTTATTCCTCCAAGTTCTCTGGCTTCCACATCCTCCTCTGCAGTAAACACTGATTAAAGATATTGGTTTGTGTCTTACCCATCTCCTGCAGTTTCACACACAGGTCGCCTTGCTGATGTTTCAGGGGTTCTATTCCCTCCCTAGTTATTCTTTTGTCCTGAATGTATTTGTAGAATCCTTTTCATCCAACCTTGTCTTCTTAAGCTTTGAACATGTGACTTTATTGTGTTTAATAATCATTTTGTGACATTCCTGGGTCTGTAATCTTGGTTTGAAATGCCTCTCTTTGAAGGACCTTGGATTTCCCTCAGTGTAGCCATGCCACATAGTTCCCATTTGTAATGCTTGTGAAGCACATTCTGAGCAGCAGGTACTCTGCTTCTTGTTTTCTCAGCCAGTGGCTCTGTGACTGCCCAGCAAGTTCTTTCACTTATCTCTTACAGCCTCTCATGTTCATTTGCAATGTAGCTGAACTCCAACTTGGGACTGGCCCGAAAGATTACTAGCACACAAAGCAATCTGTAACTATCTTAAGTGACAAACATTCCAACTCCAGGAGTCTCCTGCTGTCGCACAGTTCTTGTCAAGATGAAATTTAGATTCTGTTGTGTGCCATAAAATTAAGCTAGAAAAGGACTACTTGCATGACAAACAGCATGCAATATCCAGGGCTAAGCAACTCCACAGGTAACAGTTCTGAGCTCTGCAGTTCTGAGCTCTGCCATATCAAGTCATGAATGAGGGTGGACAAGTAAACAACTCACTGGAGGAGGGGCTCCACAATGATCTCCCATTCCTAATCATGGGTGGGTCCAGCATATCAATGCAAAAGATAAGGCTGAAGCATTGCAACTATTCAGCCAGAAGTGTTGTGTTAATGACCCAGTTTGGCCTTCTTCAGGGGTTCCCAGCATCACAGATACCACTCCATATAATATAAAGAAATAGCTGAAAGCACTGGACACTGCAAATGTTATGGGCCTTGACAGCAATCTGACAAAAAGACTGAAGACTAGGTCCCCAACCAATGCTCAAGCTAAGCTCCAATCCAGCATTTACCTAACAATGTGGAAAACTGTCTAAGTATATCTTGTGCACAAGAAGCAGAAAACTCCAACCCGATCAATTACTCAAATCAATACAACACAAAATTCCTACTTCAGGAATAACTGACATGACCTGTCGATGATCACCTCCCAACATAACGGATTTCTCTCTAAAACTAACATTTTCGTTCATTATATCACTTAAGTAAATGATCCATTGTTGGGAGGCTACATGTTGCGTACCATTGCACATAATAACCTTTGACTTTCAAATAATTTCTGCTTCTCTTGAATTTACTTTCAATTAGCATCTTGAAAACTTATAAAATTGCCTTGCAATTTTAAAAAGTGAATGTGCTGTTCGATTTCTGTTCACTGGGGGATGTCATTTAATTTCACGCAATACATGAATCAGATTCCAGTCATCATGTGTGAACATATGCATCACAGGAGAGATCAGTAAAATACATTCAGCCAAAGTAGTCTCCTTATTGTCAAAGCACTTCTTTCATCCCAGTTAAAAATCACACAACACCAGGTTATAATTCACAGGTTTATTTGGAAGCACTAGCTTTCAGAGCACTACTCCTTCATCAGGTGGTTGTGGAGTATGAGATCGTAAGACACAGAATTTATAACGAACATTTACAGTGTGATGTAACTGAAATTATGTATTGAAACAGACTTGGGATTGTTTGTTAAATCTCTCATCTTTTAGAATGAACATGTTGGTTTCAGTTCTTTCATATGTAAATTGTCGAACTTTTTTAAAGTTACATTCTCAAGTGAACTTTAACAATTTGTGTCATGTACACATACACACACTCTCCCATAGACACTCATGAACACCTCCCGTTACACACACACACACACACACACACACACACATATATATAAGTTTGTGGGGTGAATTTGTACTTGCAGAATTACATTTTATTTTTCTCAAAATTGCATGAATCCATGTAAGATTCTGTAAATCCCTTTTTTAGTTAGAATCAGTCTGAACATTGTGGCACAGACAGTCTCACACATGGCATCTCATATAATACCAACAACCTATCCACAAAAATTTACAGAACTGTGCAAGATGACAATCAGCATAACCATTATTTCTGTGTCCATTTCCTTCCATATCCTGGAAAATATATTATCAGGTCTTCAGGATTGATTAGCTCTTTGTTTCATCAGTTTTTCCAACATTTCTTTCTTTCACTCACACAATCTTTTTCAATTCTCTTGCCCATTGAACCTTGCTTCCCTAGCAATTCTGGATAGTTGCATCATCTTCTAAGAAGGCAGAAATAAAGTAGTTGTTAAATTAATCTGCCATTTCCTTGTTCTCCATTTCAATTCTCCCATTTTAGACTGAAAGGGGTCTCCATTTGTTGCACTAATCTTTTTCTTTTTCCGTACTGACAGAAGCTCTTCCTGTCTACATTCTGTTCCTTGAGACTTACTCTTATATTCTATTTTCTTCCTTCTATTCAAATTCTCGGTTTTCCTTTGCTGAATTCTAAACTGCTCCCAGTCCCTAGGCTTGCCACTTTTTCGAGTGACTTTATCTGATTCCTTTTTTATCTCATATGACCTTAATTTTTTTCTTTAGCCATGGTAAGGCTCCAGATGGTACCAAGTTGGTTGGAAGGGTGAACTGTGACCAAGAGATTCTTCAGCATGATCTGGGCAGGTTGGGTGAGTGGGCAAATCACTCCCTGAATGGCTGCAACTTGGGAGAGGAGAGTGTGTAATGGGACCTGGGTGTCCTTGTGCACCAGTAGCTGAAAGCAAGCATGCAGGTGCAGCAGGCGGTAAAGAAGGCAAATGGTACATTGGCCTTCATTGTGAGAGGTTTCAAGTACAGGAGCAGGGAGATGTTGTTGCAGTTATACAGGGCCCTGGTGAGGCCACACCCAGAATATTGTGGGCAGTTTTGGTGTCCATTTCTGAGGAATTCATTTTGTAACCAAAAATGAGGAAGGCAGATTCGAAGTCAGCAAATGTGACACCAATGCTTAAAAAGGACAGTCGACAGAAGATGGGGAATTATCGACCAGTTAGCTTAATTTCTGTAGTGGGGAAGTGGCTTCTATCAACGCAGCCAGATAGAAATTGTCCTGTTGAGCAGATACAGCATGGGTTCATGAAGGGCAGGTCACGCTTAACTAATCTACTGGAATTTTATGATAACGTTAGAAGCACATGGACAATGGGGACCCAGTAGATGCGGTGTATTTAAATTTCCAAAATGCATTCAACAAGGTGCTGCACAAAAGACTGCTGCATAAGCTAAAGTCGCAAAGGTATTACGGGTAATGTATTCACATGGATAGAGGATTGGTTAACTAATAAGAAGCAAAGAGTGAGGATAAATGAATGCTTTTCTGGTTGGCAATCAGTGACTAGTGGTGTGCCTCAGGGATCAGTGTTGGGACCACAATTACTTGGAGCTAGGGACCATGTGTGTCAAAGTTTTGGATGACACTAAGATGAGTGGTACAGCAAAGTGTGCAGAGGACTGTGAAACTTTGCAGAGGAACATGAATAGTTTAAGTGAGTGGGCAAAGGTCTGGCAGATGGAGTACAATTTTAATCAATGTGAAGTCATCCATTTTGGTAGGAATAACAGTAAAAAGGACTATTACTTGAAATTGCAGCATGCTGTTCTGCAGAGGGACCTGAGTGTCTCTGTACATGAATCACAGAAGTTTGGTCTGCAGGTGCAACAGGTAATGAAGAAGATAAATGGAAATTTGTCTTTCATTATTAAAGGGATTGAGTTTAAAAGCAGGGAGGTTACGTTGCAGCTATATAGAGAGCTGGTGAGGCCACACCTGGAGTACTGCGTGCAGGTTTGGTCTCTTTTCTTGAGAAAGGATGTACTGGCACTAGTGGGGTACAGAAGAGGTAGGAGAAAGTGAGGACTGCAGATGCTGGAGATCAGAGCTGGAAATGTGTTGCTGGAAAAGCGCAGCAGGTCAGGCAGCAATCAAGGAGCAGGAGAATCGACGTTTTGGGCATGAGCCCTTCTTCAGGAATGGTACACTAGATTGATTCTGGAGTTGAGGGGGTTGGCTTATGAGGAGAGACTGAGCAGACTGAGGAGACTGGGAATATATTCATTGGAATTTCAAAGAATGAAGGGGGATCTCACAGAAACATATAAAATAATGAAGGGAATAGATAAGATAGATGTAGAGAAGATGTTTCCACAGGCACGTGAAATTAGGACAAGAGGGCATAGCCTCAAAATTAGGGGGAGCAAATTTAGGAACAAATTGAGGAGGAACTTCTTCACCCAAAGGGTTGTGAATCTATGGAATTCCCTGCCAAGTGAAGTGGTTGGGGCTTTCTCGGTACATGTTTTGAAAGTTAAGATAGATAATTCTTTTAACAGTGAAGAAATTAAGGGTTTTCGTGAGAGGGTAGGTAAGTGGAGCTGAGGCCACAAAAAGATCAGTCATAAACTTATTGAATGCTGGAGTAGGCTCAAAGGGCCAGATGACGTACTCCTGCTCTGAGTTCTTATGTTCTTGCTTTGGAGGGAGTGCAATGAAAGCTTACCAGGCTGTTTCCAGGGATGGCAGGACAGCCGTATGAGGAGAGATTGACAAGGTTGGGATTGTTATCACTGGAGTTTAGATGAATGAGAGGGATTTCATTAAGACCTGTAAGATTCTAACAGGACTAAGACATAATATACACGGGGGGATGTTCCCTCCAGAACCAGGGGTCACAATCTGAGGATTTGGGGTAGACCAATTCGAACAGAGATGAGGAGACACTTCTTCACTCAAAGAGTGGTAAGCTTGTGGAATACATTACCACAGGAAGCAGTTGATGCCAAAACACTGAATGCATTCAAGAGGTGGCTAGGTACAGCACTTGGGGTGAATGGGATCAAACGTTATGGGAAGAAAGCAAGATTAGGCTATTGAGTTGGGTAGGTAAAAACAATGACTGCAGATGCTGGAAACCAGATTCTGGATCAGTGGTGCTGGAAGAGCACAGCAATTCAGGCAGCATCCGAGGACAGGCAAAATCGACGTTTCGGGCAAAAGCCCTTCATCAGGAATAAAGGCAGAGAGCCTGAAGCGTGGAGACAAGTCCGGACAGGTCAGGGGATCGAGTTTCTGGAGGTTAGAGGCTAGGATGGGGTGGGGGAAGGGGAAATGAGGAAGCTGTTGAAGTCCACATTGATGCCCTGGGGTTGAAGTGTTCCGAGGCGGAAGATGAGGCGTTCTTCCTCCAGGCGTCTGGTGGTGAGGGAGCGGCGGTGGAGGAGGCCCAGCACCTCCATATCCTCGGCAGAGTGGGAGGGGGAGTTGAAATTGAGTTGGGTAATCAGCCTTGATCGTGATGAATGGTGGAGCAGGCTCGAAGGACCAAATGGCGCCTCCTGCTCCTATCTTCTATGTTTCAATGTTTTTCCTGTTGTGTACTTTCATGCAAAAAGAATGGAAAATGTGAACGCTTATGTTCATTTCTTCAATGTTAACCATTGCCTATTCATTGTCATTCCTTTTACCAACGCTACCCAGAACATTGCAGCTAACTCAACCCACACGTTTCGTTGTTTCCTTTACTTCGATTTAAGATCCCGAGTTTTGGATTGGACTACTGAATGGTCCTGCCAGAAACATCGATTCCATTGCTCCTCAGATGCTGGTTGACCTGTTGTGCTTTTTCCAGAACCACTTTATCAACTCTACTTCACTACTATCCAAGTGAAGAATTCTATCATGTAATGATTACTTTTTCCTCAAGTATTTCTCATAACAAGATTATTAATTATGTTATTCCATTGCATAAAAGCAGTCTGGGTTCACCTAATCCCTGGCTGGTTGCTTCCAGAGTCTCGAAATTCATCCATCACCATATTTTTGCTCATATTGTTTGCCAGCCTCTATGTCAATTAAAGACAAATCTTCTTCTGATCAAGACGAACATTCCTTTAGTCATCCTGATGGCCTTGTTACACCTGCATATTGGCCTTCAGTGAGTTAGCAACAGGACACCTAGTCCCTTTGAACATCAAACTTCCAAATTTCTTACCATTTAAGGAATAATCTGCACATCTGTTTTGTCTTCCCAAGTGGATGGTTTCACGTTTCCCCATGAAATTCCAATTCCATTTTCCTGCCAATTCACAATTCGTCCTGAAGCTGCTTTACATCTTCAACACAACACACACTACCACTTCGATTTGTATTATTTGCAAATTCAGAAGTATTACACTTGGTCCCCACCTCCAAATCATTCCAAATATTATGAACAGTTGAAGCCTGAGCACTGATCTTGCAATACTCCATTTGTCATAGCCTGCCTACTCAGAAAGGACTCATTTATTCCTACTATCTGTTAACCAACCATTAATTGATGCAAAGTACATTATCTCCATTTCCATGTGCTTTAATCTTGCGCAAATGTCTCCTGTGGTGGACTTTATTGCAAAGCCTTCTGGTAATCTAAGTATAGTCCATCCACTGGCTCTCCTTCACAAATCTTGTTCATAACATCCTCAAAAAACTCCATCAAGTTCATTAAACGCAATTTCCAATCCATAAATCTATGCTGACTGTGCCCGATCAGATCACTTCCATCCAAGTGTCTATGCATCACATCCTTTCGAATAATTGTCCAGCACTTTTCCTACAACTGATCTATAACAAACAGGTATTCAGTTCCCTGTTTGTTCCCTTTGCTCCTTTCTTAGATAGTGGAGTTACATTTATAACCATTCAATCTTTAGGTATCATTCAGAAATCTATAGAATTTTGGAAAATAATCATGAATGCATCAACAATCTCAGCAGCCACTATTTTCAAAGCTCTGAGATGCAGACCATCAGGTCCTCAGGATTTATCAACTTTCAAGCCAGTACAGTCAGTACAATCGTCTTACTAATTTCATGTAAGATCTGTCTGCCCAGCAACTTCAATCTATAGTTCTGAGAGATTCCTTGTGCCTTTCTCAGTGGAAACACATAAAGTAATGAGTTAACTTCTCTATTCTGCATTATAAATACTCCTGATTTTGCTTGCAATGAACTGACATTCATTTTAACCAAACTTTTAAAAACTACAGAAACTTCGTCAGTTCATTTTTAAGTTTTTTTTAACTAATTGTATTCATATTCCATTCATCTTTCTTTTCCAGTTTCTTGGCCCTTCTGGGTATTTTAAAACCTGAAACCTTCAGAAGTCAGCTCTTTCTGGCATCTTCAAAGGCTTTGACATTTCATCATACACAATCCGAAACTTCCTTTTTTTGGTCACGGGTGACTGATTTCTTTTGAGTTTCGGACCTTGAAGGAAATCATAATTGCTGTAAAGCACATAACAGTTATTTCAAAACTATCCATTGCCTTTTCAATGTATTTTCACAATCTACCTCACCCAAAATTGTACCTCGGGCCTTTATAATTCCTTGTTCAAATTTAACACACTTCCTTCACAATGAACCACCTCACTTTCAAAGGGTAAGTAAAATGCTGTCATAATGTGGGCACTCATCGCTCAACGCTGTCAGATTTCAGAGCAGAATTAAATCATTCAGTCCATTGAGTCTGCTGCACCATTTGATCATGACTGCCATGTTTTTCAACTCCATTCTGCTGCCTTTCCTTGTAACCCTTGATCGCCTTACTAATCAAGAACCTATCTCTCTCGATCATAAATACACTCAATGACTTGGCCTCCACAGCCCTCTGCAGCAATGAGTTCCACAGACCGACCACCCTCTGGCTGAAGAATTTTCCCCAAATCTCAGTTCTAAAGAGTCATCCCTTCACTCTGAGGGTATGCCCTCAAGTCCTCGTCTCTCTGTGAGTGGAAACATTTTGTCTACATCCACTATCTCGGCCTCTCAGTATTCTGTAAATTTTAGTGAAATTCCCTCTCATCCTTCTGAACTCCAATGAGTACACACCCAGAGTCCTCAACCGCTCCTTATATGACAAGCCTTTCATCCCTGGCATCATTCTTATAATATTCCTCTGGACTTTGTCCATTGCCAGCGTATCCTACTTTAAATAAGAGGCCCCAAAACTGCTCACAATATTCCAAACACAGTCTGAACATGACCATATACAGCTTCAGCCATACATGTGGACTCCTATAGGTTGGACCTGAGGAGTGTTGCCAAACAAAGGGACCTATGGTGCAGATGTAGTTCCTCAACTCTAACACATAGACCATGCGCCTTGCAACTCTACATTACCTCGAACTGTTGATTTAATTTCATGTCTGATTAACAAGACAACCCTGCCAACACGACCCCTGCCCATTTGCCTATCATTTAGATTGAATGCATGTTCTTTGATATTTAGCTCCTTTGTGAAACACTTCTTGCACAGTGACACCATGTTCCAATTGCCCATCCAACTTGCATTAGATAAAAAGTAAAGTTTCCTCTGCTCTGTCTCCTATCTTCCAACTGTGGAGATCTTGCTTGTGTGAGATGAGGTGAGGAGCCAATGTACATGAGTTAACATCGCATTATTATCTAATCATGCCTTTTTTGTGTGCAGTTTGCTGTTTTCCGAGGCACTGGAGAGAAACTGGATGGTGACAACGCCGAACATGAAAAGCTGAGCAGGTACCTGGTGACTGCAGCCTGCTGGTGTCTTTTCCAGGCATCCACCTTGGTGAACATTCCCCAACATCTCAGGAGATACTCATGCACAGCAAACGCCTGTACTCTCCACTATGGATGTTGGCAATAGCATAGCATCAGACTCGCCACATCATCATGGAACATTTGGGACTCACCACTTGGAGACTCACAGTTCCTGTGCCTTTCCTTTCCTTGTCTTTTAGCACAGAAAGATAGCCATGCACTTTGTCATGTTCCGCAGCGATGCACAATCAAAGCAAACTACAATCAGTGACTGAGCTGGGCTAACATCAGTCAGGAAAGGAGGTGTGTGAGTAAATAGGAAGCAGAGAGAGCAGGAAGGGCAATGGTGCATGTGTGCCATTGAAGGAAGATGTCACAGGAAATATTGAAAATGATAGATCATGTGCTTGGATGGGAAGTGTGTGCACTGGCAGAGCTAGGGTGACTAAAGTGGCAAAGTTGAGATGCTGGCACGTACACTTGCGACAGTGATGAAGGGCTTTTGCCTGAAATGTCGATTTTCCTCTCCTCGGATGTTGCCTGACTTGCTGTGCTTTTCTAGCACCATTCTGATCTTGACTCTGATCTCCAGCATCTGCAGTACTCACTTTCGCCTACTTGCAACACTGTTGCCTGTTCCTCCAAATCATTGACATCTCATTTATCTGGGTGGCTACTTGAGATCAGGTTTGCATTTTTTTGACATTGTGCACAGCTGAATTTTACTTATGATATCTGGACTGTGAATGCCAGAAGGTCCCAATAGTATTTTGCTGGTGGTGAGTCCCACTGCCACACTGCAAAGGCATGGTGCATACTTCATGAGATGAGCATTGTAAAATTGTCTGATGCAAGTTTCTTGGGCTCACAAAGTGAAACCTCTGTGAATCTCCCTGAAATTGACATTTAGTGTCATAGAGTCATCGAAACGAACAGCACGGAAACAGACTCTTCAGTCCAACTCGTCCATGCCGACCAGATATCCTAACCTAATTTCATCCCATTTGCCGGCACTTGGCCTTTTTCAATGGGTGCTGAATAGTATGCCCCGTACAACTGCAGTGAATAAGCTCATTTGGCACTGTGTAAGTAGTAATTTGAAAACACATTTTTTACTTTTGTTCATCCCTGCCCTAATTTGATACATTGAGGTGATTGTAAAAACAGCATCATACAGAAATAACATCTCGCAGATTTTTGGGAAGGTTCACCCTGTTGTTTATTTGAATATTCTTCCATGGTCTGCTTCACAGAAAATAAATCAGAAACCAGATGTGCAATCTACAATATTTCCAGCTGCTTCAGAAAAAAAATGTTTTTCATGCCAGGGAACAGTGTAAATTGCAAAATCTGCCTTGGCTGAATTTCTGCTTTGTTCCATTGCCATGCTTAAGACTACAAGCCATGCAAAACAAATGTCTGCTGCAGGTATAAACTTGAATCTTACTGACATGACGACATAGTAACATGTCTGAAAATAATAGGTAATTAGTCAATGTTGTCTGTGTTTGCTGTCAACAACTCAGTGCATTTTTGAATTGGTCCTTGTCGTTAGGTCTTCCTTAATTTCTTTGTACGCATCCAAATCCCCTGAATTTGGCTCCAGAAACAGCGGTTTAAGATTCCTAATTTTTTTTCTGCACACGAATCAAAGTAAACAATATCCACACTCAGGAACTGAATTATCATTCCTTGCCCGTTGACAGTGTAAAATCATCTGGCATAGACACAACAGGTTTTATTCTTAAAACACTCAAAACTAACCGCAGAATTTTTTTGATTTTCCAATGATATATTTTGATTTTTAAAATCTTTTATCCCACAAACCTGCCAAATAAACATTGCCTAATTACTTCCAATTAGTACTCAGTCAGATAGCTATCAATACTGTCCCCATCGGCACAAATGGATCAGAACGCAAGAAAGCCAGAATTTAGAGGAACCAATTGTTAGAACATTAGGATTTCAAAATATAGTTAAGTCCCATCATTTCACACTTCTCTTTTTATGCCCTGTAAAATGATGATGACTTGTCAGTCCATTTTCCCACTACAATAAAGCACTTTAAACTAATTTGCACAGACAATGATCTGATTGTTTTTAATTATAATTCAGCCAATGAAAAATTGACCATAAAGAAATACTGTGCAACATTAGGTCAAGCTAAAATGTTTATAAAACTGAAACAACATCATTCATTTCATAGGTTTAAACTAGCTTGATCTGAATTCTTCAACAGGCACTCTTCATTCATTTGAAGATACCAAGAACAGGCATGTGCAAGAAGAACAAAAATCAAAAACCTAAAATGGGGTGCTCAATCAGGCTCCTGATATGGGGCTTGACCAATCACAAAATCTGGGAGAAGGAAAATTTAAGGCAGGGTCCAATTTAGGTTTGGGGAATAAAACGACATCACCGATACACAGGAGTACACTTGCTGATGACTACCACAACATTCACAGAAGCTTCAGACTCTGCAATTGTACACATTTTATTGGCTGAATCTAATGATGAAACTAGGATGGAAGGTAATGTTTCACGGAAGATCATGGCAGCAGTTTCAACAGTCAAACAAAATAATTTGCTCACCAGGGGTGACCTGGTGAGCATAAATATATCTTTTAGGGAACAGCAAAACTCAGCCCAAAAATCTAAGATAGTCACCAAGGAATCTGAAAGGTAATTCACAACAAACCCCTCCACCAGTGGTAATGAGAATGAGTCATATGAACAGCACAGTTGCATTTTGGAATGGTAATGAAAACAAGGGAGGAGAAGATGTATGGTACTGATGCCAGAGTCAGAGAAGAAAAGATGGAAGGATCAAGTGCAGCATCAACTGATGCATGGACTGATTGGACTGATGACCTGCTTCTGTGCCAGATATCCGATGTCTTATTCATAATGCATATATTTCACAATTCTCATTTGTACACCAAGGGAGAAAGATTGACTTGCATCATGTCACTTCCAGAAGCATTAAGCATACTATATTAATTTCTTCACATAGTGCTGCAGATATTACCTAAAAGGCCCAATTGAGTTTCATCAGTTATTCCAATGAGGATGACCTGTGGCATTGCCAACCCACCAAGCCGATGGACAATCAAGACAGTCCTCTATTACTCAAAAATGACATATGGAATAATTTCTTAAGATTTTGGATAGAAACTGGTCTTGTGTGAAAACCCAACAGGCAATATTACATTTCTGCTTCATGTCTTCCACAGTTCGAATGTTTTTTACAGTTGGTGACAATGGGTTGTACAGTGGCTAACTGATGTGCTTGCATCCATTGAGTACTCATCCACCACCTGATTTTCTATCTATTAATATCTTCCAAAGACAAATTTCTCCAACACCTTCTTCAAGGGTTTAGTGGAGCAGGAATGTGTTGGAAGAAACTGTGAAAAATCAATTTGAAGGGCAAACGTACTCTCATCTATTGCAATAGTACATAGCATATCCTGAACATACAAATTAGAAGTAAGACCAGGCTATTTAGTCGTGGAGTCAGTCATACACCGTGAAAACAGGCCTTTTAGCCCAGATTGCCCAGGCTGATCAGATTTCCAAAACTGAACTAGTCCCATTTTCCAGCATTCAGCCCATATCCCTCTTAAACTTTCCTATCCATGAACCTGTCCAAACGTCTGTTAAATGTTGTAACAGTATCCGTCTCCACCACTTCCTCTGGAAGCTCATTTCATACACACCCTCAGTGTGAAAAAGGTGCCCTTCAGGTCTCTTTTAAATCTTTCCCCTTTCACATTTACACCATGCCTCTAGTTTGGGACTCCCATACCCTGCGGAAAGACCTTGGCTATTCACCTTATTTTTGACCCTCATGATTTTATACCTCTCTAAGGTCACTCCCTCAGTCATTGAGTGTGGTGCTGGAAAAGCACAGCTGGTCAGGCAGCATCCAAGGAGTAGAAGAGTCAATGTTTTGGGCATACACTCTTCATCAGGAATGAGCGTGAAACATCAACTCTCCTGCTCCTCGGATGCTGTCTGACCAGCTGTGCTTTTCCAGCACCACACTCTTCAAATCTGATCTCCAGCATCTGCAGTCCTCACTCTCTCCAAGGTCAGTCCTCAGACTTTGCTCCAGGATAAAAATTCCCAGCATATCCATCCTCTCCTTAGAACTCAAACCTTCCAGTCTCAGTAATATCCTTGTTAATCTTTTTCACACCCTTACCAGTTTAATAACATCCTCCCAACAGCAGGGTGACCATAATTGTATGCAGGTCTCCAAATGTGGCCTTACCGATGTCTTGTACAGCCATAACATGATGTACCAACTCCTGTCCTCACTGCTTTGAACGATGAAGGCAATTGTGCCAAAAGCCTTTTTCACCACGCTGTCTACCAGTGATACCACTTTCAAAGCACTGTGTACCTGCACATCTCTGTTCAACAATGGTCCCCAGGGTTCTACCATTAACTCTGTCAGTCTGGCTCTAGTTTGTCTGACCAAAACGGGACACTTCACATTAATGGAGTCACTTGAGCCTACTATGTCACTCAGTAAGTTCATATCTGATCTAACATGTTCTTAACTCCACATTCCCACCAACTTCCGATGAGTTTTGACTCCTTGGTCAATCAAGAACCTAAGCAATTTTGCCTTAGAGATATTGAATGAACAGAGCTTTATCAACTCATAACCCTCTCGGAGAAAATATATTTCTCCCCATTGCAGTCGCAAATAAAAGATCACTTATTTCTGAACTATATGTCCTAATTTTAGACTCTCCCAAAAGGGAAAATGCTGTTTCAACATCCACTTTGTTCAAACCTTCCAGGATCTTGTAAATCTCAAACAGATACTTCTGTCTTTATCCCTCATTTTACTAAACACACACAGATACTGATGAGAGAAAGTGAGGACTGCAGATGCTGGAGATGAGAGTTGAAAAGTGCGGCACTGGAAAAGCACAGCAGGTCAGGCAGCATCCAAGGTGCAGGAGAATCAATGCTCCGGGCATAAGCCATTCATCAGGACTAGGTACAGGTGAACATATCCAACCTTTTGTTGATAATGTGCACCCTCATCCCACAAACATGGCAACTGAACCTTCTATACCAGGATTCCCAAATCTGTCTTTTCAAGATCTGTAATATATCTTCATTTAAATATGCTTTGATAAACATCTGACTGAAAGAACAAGTTCACATGATACTTCATCTGCAATTTTTTTGACCACTGACCTAACCTATACATATCTCTATGCAAACTCCTTTTGTCATGTTCACAGGTTATCCGATGATAAAGGTTGATAAAATTTCATGCCATTTTTCTTACTTTGTGACATATAGTCCTCTCGCCAGCAAATGAGCAACTGCCTCAGAGTTTGATCATTCCCCCATGCTGTTTTGAAGGCTCCTGACCAAGACAACTGCTCCCAAAGAACAATGCTTTGTAAGTTATTATCATGCAAGAGAAAGAGAAGCGCCAGAGGATAAAGGGAAAAGAAGTTGAAGAAGCACTTAAGGATGATGCAACCCACAAATATTAGAACAAAGAACATAGCACAGGAACAGGCCCTTTTGCACATCATGTCTGTGCCATCGAAACTAATCCCATCTACCTGCACATGGTCTGCAGACTTTTATTCTCTACCTGTTCACTTCTCTGTCTAAATGCCTCTTAAATTTTGCTAATGGATATGCTTCAACCACCTCCTCTGGCAGTGTGTTCCAGACACATATTACCCTCCATGTCAAAAATCTGCTTTAAACATTCCCCCTCTCACCCTAAAACAACGCTTTCTCATAACTGACATTCTCATTTTGGGCAAAAAGTTCCATCTATTTACCCTATATGTGTCTCCCATAATTTTATATAGTTCGATCAGGTCACTCCTCAGTCTCCAGCACTCATGTGCAAACTACCCTAGATTGTCCAACCTTTCCTTATTGTGCAACAACTCCAATCCAAGCAACATCCTGGTAGATGTCTTGTGCACCATCTCCAAAGCTTCACATCCTTCCTGGAATACAGCGTCCAGAACTGAGCATCATAGTCAAAATGTGGGCTGACCAAAATCTTACACAATTGCAACAGGAACTTGCTAACTTTTATATGCCCCAAGCAATGAAGGGAACCATGCCATCTGCAATCTTTACCACCTCATCCACTTGTATTACCACTGTCAGGGAACTACAGACTTAAACCCTGAGATCCCTTTGACTATTAATGCTCCTAAGGAGTTCAGTCAATTACAGTCTACTTTCCTCTTGCATTTGACCTCCCAAAGTGCATCACCTCACACTTGTCTGGATTAAGCTCATTGCCATTTCTCTGCCCAACTTTCTGGATGATCAAAATCCTGCTTCATCGTTTGATATCCTCCCTCAATATCCACAAGTCCACCAATTTTCATGTCCTCTAATCACACCACCACATTTTCATCTAAATCATTTATATATATATATTACAAACAACAGAGGTCTCAGCACTGAACCTTACAGAACACCACTTGTTGCACATCTCCTGTCAGAATCACATCTTCGGCAACTACCCTCTGTCTCCCATAGCAATCCAATTTGCCAACTCATCATGGATTCATTGCAAATTGATCTTCCAGACCAGCTTACTATGAAGAGCCTTGTCAAATGCGTCAGTAAGGTATATGTAGACAACATACACTGCCTTACCCTCATCTCTTCCTCAACACATATTTTGAGTCATAGAGATGTATAGCACAGAAACAGACCCTTAGGTCCAACTTGTCCATTCCGATCAGCTCTTCTAAATTAATGTGGTCCCATTTGCCAGCACTTGGCACAATTCTCTCGAAATCCTTCCTATTCATATACCTATCCAGATGCCTTTTAAATGTTGTAATTGTTCCAGCCTCACCACTTCCTCTGGCAACTCATTCCTTACACGCACCACCATTTGTGTGAAGAGGTTTCCCCTTAGGTCCCTTTTAAATCTTTCCCATCTCGCCTTAAACCTATGCCCTCTCGTTTTGGACTCCCCCACCCAAGGAAAAGACCTTGTCCATTTACCCTATCCATTCCCATCATGGTTTCATAAACTTCTATAAGGTCACCTCTCAGCCTCTGACATTCCAAGGAAAATAGCCCCAGTCTATTCAACTTCTCCTTTTAACTCAAACCCTCCAACCCTGGCAACATCCTTGTAAATCTTTTCTGAACCCTTTCAAGTTACACAACAGCCTTCCTATAGCAGGGAGACCTGAATTGCACGCAGTATTCCAGTCATGGCTTAACCAATGTCCCGTCTAGTCATAAAATGATCTCCAGAATCCTGTACTCAATGCTCTGACCAATAAAGGAAAGCATACAAAACGCCTTCTTCATTATTCTAACGAGCTGCAACTCCACTTTCAAGGAGCTATGAACCTGCACTCCAAAGTCTCTTGGTTCAGCAATACTCCTCACGACCTTACCATTAAGTGTGCAAGTCCTACTCTGATCTGCCTTTCCAAAACGCAGCACCTCACATTTATCTGAACTAAACTCCATCTGGCACTCCTCGGGCCAGTGGCCCATCTCATCAAGATCCTGCTGTATTCTGAGGTAATCTTCTGCATTGTCCACTACATTTCCAATTTTGGTGTCATCTGCCATGCTAACCCATGCCTCCTATGTCTACATCCAAATCATTTATGTAAATGACGAAAAGCAGTGAACCCAGCACCAATCCCTGTGGCACACTGCTCGTCACAGATCTCCAGCCTGAAAAGCAACCTTCTACCGCCACCGTCCGTCTTCTACCTTCGAGCCAATTCTGTATTCAAACAGCTAGTTCTCCCTCTATTCCATGTGATCTAACCTTGATAACCAATCTAACATGAGGAACCTTGTCAAACGCCTTACTTAAGTCCATCCAGATCGCGTTCACTGCTCGGCCCTCATCAATTGTCTTTATCACTTCCTCGAAAAATTCATGAGAAACGTTTTCCCACACACAGAGCCATGTTGACTGTGCTTGCCTTTGCAAATACATATAAATCCAATCCTTTTTCTTACCACCTTTGTTAACGAATTCTGCATTGCTTTTGTCAGAGCTATCCTGGCGAGTGGGTGCATGTGTGTGACTGTCTATTGGTGTAGATATTGATAATTGTTCCTTTTGGGCTTCTGGCTCTTGTGGTCCTTCTCCATTGAACAAGTTAATGAGCAATCCAGGAGGCATCAGACCCCAACATAACTCAAGTGATCAAATCATCACTTAGAGCTTTGACTTGAGAACCAAGAGGAATACAGAAGGTTCAGAGGGGAGGTAAATACCCATAATCAGAAAACGAGAAATAACTATTACAAAGACTGGCAGCCAACGTGAATGGGAATCCAAAAGACTTCTACAGATAAATACAAAGTTAAATAATTGATCAAAAATTACAATTACCCATTAAGACTCAGGGCATGGCTGAGGCGTTAACGGAATACCAAGGAGGGTGATGCAGCGCAAGACACAGTCATAGGAGAGGGAAACTGTCATCAAAAGGGGTCTGAATTGATCAGGAAGAAGTTTTGGATAATGTGGTGTGGATTGCGTGATTGAAGCAAAAATCTGCAGCATCGTTTATGTTTCAGTGCGAGAGCAAATCCAAAACGGAACAAAATATCATCTACCAAACCAAATTTTCATCTGGGATCAGACTTGTCAGCTGGGATCATAATAATAAACTGCTTGTGCTTAATTTTGGCAAATCATCAGGACCAGATGAGATATATCAAAGAATATTGAAGGAAGTGCCCATTATCTGATACAAAATGTGGAAGCACTGTAAATAGACAATAGGTGCAGGAGTAGGCCATTCTGCCCTTCGAGCCTGCACCACTATTCAATATGATCATGGCTGATCATCCTGAATCAGTATCCTGTTCGTGCCTTATCTCCATAACCCTTGATTCCACTATCCTTGAGAGCTCTATCCAACTCTTTCTTAAATGAATCCAGAGACTGGGCCTCCACTGTCCTCTGGGGCAGAGCATTCCACACAGCCACCACTCTCTGGGTGAAGACGTTTCTCCTCATCTCTGTCCTAAATGGTCTACCCCATATTTTTAAGCTGTGGCCTCTGGTTTGGCACTCACCCATCAGCGGAAACATGTTTCCTGCCTCCAGAGTGTCCAATCCTTTAATAATCTTATACGTCTCAATCAGATCCACTCTCAGTCTTCTAAACTCAAGAGTATACAAGCCCAGTCGCTCCAGTCTTTCAGCTTAAGTTAGTCCCGCCATTCCAGGAATTGACCTCGTGAACCTACGTGGCACTCCCACAATCACCAGAATTTGGAGACCAGAACTGCACACAGTACTCCAGGTGCGGTCTCACCAGGGGCCTGTACAGCTGCAGAAGAACCTCTTTGCTTCTATCCTCAATCCCTCTTGTTATGAAGGCCAGCATGCTGTTAGCCTTCTTCACCACCTGCTGTACCTGCATGCTTACCTTCATTGACTGGTGTGCAAGAACACCCAGATCTCTTTGTACTGCCCCTTTACCTAAATTGATTCCATTTAGCTAGTAATCTGCCTTCCTGTTCATGCCACCAAAGTGGATGACCATACATTTATCCACATTAAACTGCATCTGCCATGCATCTGACCACTCACCTGATCCCTGCGGTACCCCACTGGTCACTGCCTGCCATTCCGAAATGGAGCCGTTTATCACGACTTTTTGTTTCCTATTAGCCAACCAACTTTCAATCCAAGTTAGTACCTTGCCCCCAATACCATGCGCCCTAAAGTTGCTCACTAACCTCCTATGTAGGACTTCATCAATAGCTTTCTGAAAGTCCAGGTACACTACATCTACTGGATCTCCCTCATCCATCTTCAGAGTAACATAGAGTAACATCCTCAAAAAATTCCAGAAGATTAGTCAAGCATGATTTCCCCTTCATAAATCCATGTGAACTCTGACCTATCCTGTTACTACTATCCAGATGTGTCGTAATTTCATCCTTTATAATAGACTCCAGCATCTTTCCCACCACTGAGGTCAGACTAACTGGTCTATAATTTCCTGCTTTCTCTCTCCCACCTTTCTTAAAAAGTGGTACAACATTAGCCATCCTCCAATCCGCAGGAACTGATCCCAAATCTATCGAACTCTGGAAAATAATCACCAAAGCATCTGCGATTTCTCGAGCCACCTCCTTCAGTACCCTGGGATGTAGACCATCAGGCCCCGGGGACTTATCAACCTACAGACCTAACAGTCTCTCCAACCCCAATTCCTGGCAAATATAAATTCCCTAAAGTTCAGGTCCTTCAGCCAATGTTACCTCAGGGAGATTGCTTGTGTCTTCCCCAGTGAACACAGGTATTTCCTTCTTAGTATTCCTCTGTTGTTCTTTAAAAGCTTCCCAGTCCTCCGTTTTCCCACTTATCTTTGCTATGTTATACTTTTTCTCTTTTAACTTTATATGTTCCTTAACTTCCCTCATCAGCCACGGCCACCCATGCCTCCTCCTAGGATCTTTTTCCTTTTTGGAATGAAATGATCCTGCAGAGCACGACACAAAAGGATGAATGCAAACACATTGAAGGGAATGCAGAAGAGATTTGCAAAAATGGTTCCAGGGATGACGATATGAGGATAGATTGGAAAGTATGATACTGTGTGTACAAAGCCTTACAAGACAGTGGGCAGTCCTGGACTTTGTTTTAATTAAGGAAACCAGACAAGTGGTGGATGTTTCAGTGGGGTCCATTTGCAGACACCAATCGTAACACTGTTAGATTCAAAATTGCTTTGGCTTGAGCACCCTCTTTGGCAGTGAGTTTCAGAATTCCACCACCCTTCAGGTGGAAAACAAAAGTTCCTCACATGCCCTCTGAAAAGTGCAGGAAAATGGTATTAGAATAGTTAGGTGGTCATTATTAACCAACTAAACTCAATCGGATGAATGGTCTTTTCCTCTGTTATAGATCTCTGTGACTCTAAATTCTCCTTGGACATAAGTAGGCTAAGTGGAAATCTGACCTAAGTGTTCCAAATCATAATGGACTGGATAGATAGGAGAATTTGTTCCCGCTTGAAAAAGAATCAAGACTGAGGAGGAACAGATTCAAAACAGCCAAGTGAAATGAGAGACACAAACGTTTTTCACAGAATGATTGGCTCTGGAGTGAAATATACTGCCAGGAAATGTTGTGAATGTAGTGATTATTACAAGAGCAGCTAAATGGACCTCACAGAATCTGAGTTCCCTGTTTGGGGGTGTTAATCTAATCCAATCAGGGAGTCTTGGCTGACTAATATAGACAGGAGTGTCAGAGGTTCTGTTCACTCTGAGAGCTGGCTCTGAGGGAGCTGGATCAGTATCAGGGACTCTCCATGTGTAAATAATGGAGGACGACTTGGTCATGGGATACCAGCCTCTGTGGAGCTATGTCAGTGGTGGTAGGTTCAATTAAGGCATTCAAGGCAATGGATGATTTTATTGAATTCTAAAAATTTGCAAGAGGTTGGGGAAATGCCAGAGAATGGCACTGAGTCATGAAGCTCACTGTGAGTCATAGAGATGGACAGCACGGAAACAGACCCTTCGGTCCAACTCACCCACGCCAACCAGATATCCCAACCCAATCGAGTCCCACCTGCCAGCATCCGGTCCATATCTCTCTGAACCCTCCCTATTCATATTACCATCCAGATGCCTTTTAAATGTTGCAATTGTACTTGCCTCCACTACTTCTTCTGGCAGCCCATTCCACATACACACCACCCTCTGCGTGGAAAAATTGCCCCTAAGGTCTCTTTTATATCTCTCTCCTCTCACCCGAAACCTATGCTTTCTAGTTCTGGACTCCTCCACCCCAGGGAAAAGACCTTGTCTATTTATCCTATCCATGTCCCTCATGATTTTATAAACCTCAATAAGGCCATCCTTCAGCCTCCGATGCTCCAGGGAAAACAGCCCCAGCCTATTCAACCTCTTTCTATAGTTCAAATCCTCCAACTCTCGTAACATCCTTGGAGAATCATTGCAGACATGATGGGCAAAATGGCTTCTTTCAACGCTGTTACACGTTTGTAATTTCATGAAAATTTACATTATCCAGGCATTGCCAGGGCTTTGATCTAGGATGCATGTGTGGAGTTTTATATTTTGCCTTCTGCCAGAATGCAAAATCGTAGTTTTGAGAACTTTTCGGTCTCATAGCAAGACTTTGAAATTCTTGATGGATTACTCAGCAGACAAGTTTACTACGAAAGCTCAGCAACTATTGTTTTAAGAAAACACAGATACATTTTCGCATATTACAATGTTATGACCCTTGATGATAGTAACACGAGACAAGTCAGATCTCAGAGTGAAACCTGGTTTAATAGATCATAAGTATTATTTTTGCAATGTGACCATGGTGACCAATCACTGAAAATAATCACACAAAATAACAGTGAAGATTACGGTCAAGTGTATACACATAAAAATTATTTTGGAATTTTTGCATGGACAGTTGCCAGTATAAATGAATGCCTTATCCTCAGGAAACTCTTACTCTCTCCCTCTGTGGCCATTCCACTCACTCCCAATCTTTACTCCTTTAAATATAAAAACAGTCCCTCCAGTGTGGAAGGAGGCCATTCAGCCTCTCGAGTCCACACCTATCTCCGAAGAGCATCCGACCCAAACCCACTGTTTTACCTGGTCTGGCATTATGAAGCAAACTCCCAACTGTCAAGGTCCATGTTCAGAACATTTTCTTTAGAGCAAAGGAGACTTAGGGAGGAACTTACAGAGGTGTATAAGATCCTGAGAGGCATGGACAGGGTGAATGTACTCAAGTCTTTTTCCAGAGTTGGGGTATTGAGGACAAGAGGGCATCAGTTTAAGGTTAGAGGGGAAAGAATAAAAAAAGGAACCTGAGGGGCAATGCTTTTACACAGAGAGTGGTATGCATACGGAATAAGCTGCCAGTGGAAGTGGTTGAGGCAGGTATATTAACAACATTTATAAGGCATTTGGACAAATACATGGATAGGAAAGCATAAGAAGGATATGGGCCAAGTGCAGGGAAATAGGGTTAGTGTGGCTGAAAAATTTGGTCGGCATGGACAGGTTTGGGCCAAACGGCCTGTCTCCATGCTGTAGGACTCCATAATTTTATGACTCTAAAACAAAATGAGGGTGACAATTTGGAAAGATCTTAACATAAACATATAGCAGAAGCAATGCGTTGATTGGCTTCCTTCTGTAAATTCCAAAGGTTCTTTGATATCGGTGAGCTTTGGCAAATTTCCAAAATAGAATTTCTAAATGGCAGGAAGTATTCACTGTACAGTATCTGGGAAAACTGCCAATATATGTAAGGAGGAAGCCACAAAGATAATGACTGATATTGTTAAGTCACCAGTATAAAACCAATCTCAAAGGGATTCTCAAAAATTTACCATCAGCCTGTCAGGCCTAATTCCCACAGCATGTAATCAGTACAAATAGGACATGAAATGGAAATACTGGGATGTTACTAAAATGCAAAAGGTGATTTCCTCTTCAATTTCATATGGATTCAAGTCTTATGCTAACAGTAGGGGGAGTTGAGTTCCATTTCATCCAACACTGCTTCATGTACATGTGAAAGATGTCCACCAATACCATACTGATTTACAAATAAGCATGAACAACATCTTTCAAAGCAAAACAATTCATTACATTAATTTAGTGTTTCATCAGAATTTTAAAATAAATATAGTATTTGGAACTACAAACCACTGGCTTATAGTCCCAAAGTATTGAAAATGTAATAAAAACGAAATTTAACTGATTCAGTAAGAAAAACTAGGGCCAGTAATTGCCGATGAATGGAATCACACAATATAATAACTGAAATATCAATAATATCTTTGTAGGACAAGTAGTGTAATGGAATTTGACTTATTCGCTCAGCATAAAGCAATGCTCTTGTCAACATGCAACGATTTGGCAGATTTTGCATATAGTACACGTCAAATCAGCTCTGTTGCTATGAAACTGGGCAATAATGTATGAGTTAGGGCCTGTAGGTTAAAACTACAATCATCTGTGAATAAACAAATCCATAATTCCTATTTGTTTATTAGTTTTGCTTAATCATTTGTTAATCAGTAAAGGTACAGATAATAATTCATTTTCAATCTGAGTTTATATTTACTTATTCAAAAAAAGCAAATGTATTGAAAGACATTTGTAGAAACAGAAGAGAAAATAGGGTTTGCTTTGATGAGACAATGATTTCCCAAATCGAAGGAAGGATAGAAAGGGAGGCAAGAGAGGAGGGGAAGTGGCATTTTTGATAAGGGATAGCATTACAGTTGTGCTGAGGGAGGGTATTCCCGGAATTACATCCAGGGAAGTTATTTGGGTGGAACTGAGGAATAAGAAAGGGATGATCACCTTATTGGGATTGTATTATAGACCCCCTAATAGTCAGAGGGAAGTTAAGAAACAAACTTGTAAGGAGATCTCAGCTATCTGTAAGAATAATATGGTGATTATGGCAGGGGATTTTAACTTTCCAAACATCGACTGGGACTGCCATAGTGTTAAAGGTTTAGATGGAGAGGAATTTCCTAAGTGCATACAAGACAATTTTCTGATTCAGTATGTGGATGTACCTACTAGGGAAGGTGCAAAACTTGACCTACTCTTGGGAAATAAGGCAGGGCAGGTGACTGAGGTGTCAGTGGGGGAGCACTTTGGGGCCAGTGACCATAATTCTATTCGTTTTAAAATAGTGATGGAAAAGGATAGACCAGATCTAAAAGTTGAAGTCCTAAATTGGAGAAAGGCCAATTTTGAGGGTATTAGGCAAGAACTTTCAAAAGCTGATTGGAGGCAGATGTTCACAAGTAAAGGGACGGCTGGAAAATGGGAAGCCTTCAGAAATGAGATAACAAGAATCCAGAGAAAGTATATTACTGTCAGGGTGAAAGGGAAAGCTGGTAGGTGTAGGGAATGCTGGATGACTAAAGAAATTGACGGTTTGGTCAAGAAAAGGAAGGAAGCATATATCAGGTATAGACAGGATAGATCGAGTGAATCCTTAGAAGAAAATAAAGGAAGTAGGAGTATACTTAAGAGGGAAATCAGGAGGGCAAAAAGGAGACATGAAATAGCTTTGGCAAATAGAATTAAGGAGAATCCAAAGAGCTTTTACAAATACATTAAGGACAAAAGGGTAACTAGGGAGAGAATAGGGCCTCTCAAAGATAAGCAAGGCGGCCTTTGTGTGGAGCCACAGAAAATTATTATAGAGGAGGAAGTGCTGGATGTCTTGAAATGCATAAAAGTGGATAAATCCCCAGGACCTGATTAGGTGTACCCTAGAACTCTGTGGGAAGCGAGAAAAGTGATTGCAAGGCCTCTTGCTGAGATATTTGCATCATCGATAGTCACAGGTGAGGTGCTAGAAGACTGGAGGTTGGCTAAATTGGTGCCACTGTTTAAGAAGGGTGGTAAGGACAAGCCAGGGAACTATAGACCAGTGAGCCTGACCTCGGTGGTGGGCAAGTTGTTGGAGGGAATCCTGAGGGACAGGATGTACATGTATTTGGAAAGGCAAGGACTGATTCGGGATAGTCAACATGGCTTGTGCGTGGGAAATCATGTCTCACAAACTTGATTGAGTTTTTTGAAGAGGTAACACAGAGGATTGATGAGGGCAGAGCGGTAGATGTGATCTATATGGATTTCAGTAAGGTGTTTGACAAGGTTCCCCATGGGAGACTGATTAGCAAGGTTAGATCTCATGGAATACAGGGAGAACTAGCCATTTGGATACAGACTGGCAAGAAGACAGAGGGTGGTAATGGAGGGTTGTTTTTCAGACTGGAGGCCTGTGACCAGTGAAGTGCCACAAGGATCGGTGCCCGGTCCTCTACTTCTTGTCATTTACATAAACGATTTGGATGCGAGCGTAAGAGGTACAGTTACTAAGTCTGCAGATGACACCAAAATTGCAGGTGTAGTGGACAGCAAAGAGGGATACCTCAGATTACAACAGGATCTGGACCAGATGGGCCAATGGGCTGAGAAGTGGTAGATGGAGTTCAATTCAGATAAATGTGAGGCGCTGCATTTTGGGAAAGCAAATCTTAGCAGGACTTATACACATGATGGTAAGGTCCTAGGGTGTGTTGCTGAACAAAGAGACCTTGTAGTGCAGGTTCATAACTCCTTGAAAGTGGAGTCGCAGGTAGATAGGATAGTAAAGAAGGCGTTTGGTATGCTTTCCTTTCTTGGTCAGAGTATTGAGTACAGGAGTTGGGAGGTCATGTTGCGGCTGTACAGGACACTGGTGAGGCCACTGTTAGAATATTGCGTACAATTCAGGTCTTCTTCCTATTGGAAAGATGTTGTGAAACTTGAAAGGGTTCAGAAAAGATTTACAAGGATGTTGCCAGGGTTGGAGGATTTGAGGTATAGGGAGAGACTGAACAAGCTGGGGCTGTTTTCCCTGGAGCGTCGGAGCATGAGGGGTGACCTTATAGAGGTTTACAAAATTATGAAGGGCATGGATAGGGTAAATAGGCAAAGTCTTTTCCCTGGGGTCAGGGAGTCCGGAACTAGAGGGCATAGGGTGAGAGGGGAAAGATATAAAAGAGACCTAAGGGGAAACTTTCTCACGCAGAGAGTGGTACAGGTATGGAATGAGCTGCCAGAAGAAGTGGTGGAGGCTGGTACAATTGCAACATTTAAGAGGCACCTGGATGGGTATATGAATAGGAAGGGTTTGGAGGGATATGGGCCGGGTGCTGGCAGGTGGGACTAGATTGGGTTGGGACATCTGGTTGGCATGGATGGGTTGACCGAAGAGTCTGTTTCCATGCTGTACATCTCTATGACTACGACTCTATCTCAAATTTCTTTCTTAGGACTATGCTCAGACCTCTTTCCTGTTGACCGGGATTGTAATCAGCTTTTCTCTTCAGGGTTAGAAACAGATTTGTAAAATGTCAAGTAAATTTAGCTAAAGTTTGGTAAATGTAAGACTGTTACACATTAAGTAACAAGACAAAAATTGATCGGCATCAAATATCATGCATCGACTCTGTTCCAAATGATGTTTAAATTAAAACCAGTACTACTGGTAACAGGGTGAGCAAAATTAAAAAATATCTTCCTCAGACAGCTCACTCTGATTTGCAGTGAGTCCAATTTAGATGGGGATTAATTAGCTCACCCTGAAGGAATGTTTAATTGGGCTACTAATCTATTTCAAGGTCAGTCAGTAAGGCTAAGAACCCAAAACAGCTCATTCGAATCCTGTCTATTCTGCTCAGTCATGTGTCAACACTTGGAAGTGTGTTAATTCAGCTCGATATTGAATGTGTAACTTTTAACACATTTGATGAAGTCCCTGAATAAACAAAGAAGTGTTGGAATGTAACACATATTGTGTTGAATTCAACACACTGATGTACAAAGGTATAAATATCATCATGATAACAGCATTCACTGTTTGAAGGAATGTTAAATCTTTCAGTTACTGACATGTGGCAATAAGGAAAAAGGACAGTGAAGAAAAGCACATGTGCAACCATTCTGCTTTCCCAGATATAGATTTTTAAGTGCCCAGCTTTTACGAAGAAAACTATTGTTGAATCCAGTCAGCAGTCAGTCTAATTTCGGGAAATAAAATGAAAGCCTGTTGAGTGTGTCACTGACTTAAGAGTTCAGGTAGTGGAGCTGCCATTTTTCTCAGTGCACAAGAATGAAAAGTGAAGACCATGAATCAATCCAGTTATCATAATGCTGAATTCAAAAATGGATGCAGTAAAAGAGTCATGATCATTCCAAGATAACTTCAGAGTAACAGTGAACAGATCAATTAAGTTAAACATATGTTTACCAGAATAACCGACAGATTTCAGCCCCTAAAATTATTTTTGGTGTGTCAAGTATGCCTTCAATCATAGAAATTTTGGGGCAGTTGAGAAAACAAATCTCTTTCACATATTTGCATGACAAAATATTTTAAAATGGAAAATAAACTGTTCGGTGTAGACCGGGGTCTAAGTGTTCAATGTCAAGAGCTTTCAGAAGGTGGTGTTCATGGTACAGGCAGCAAGGTGAGAAGAAACGGTTACCCGCTCAAATAGCCGATGACATCCCCCGATGTTGCATGATCAGACTCTGAGCCAAATTCATGAAATACACAGCACAAACAATACATTCAAACTAAGTGATAATGTTAACCTGAGTACTGCTTTTTGCAGCATGATGGTCAGTCAGACTGTCTTTGACCTTCAGTTTTATCTTTTATTGTGCCTGCATTGAGGTGAACTTGAAAAAATAATCAATGGATCACTGTGTGTGCGAAGTCACTTGGCTTCAGGAACAACATCTCAGTTAGTTCTGCATTAGAAATGCGTAGTTCTCAATCAATCAGCTTGTCACTAACTTGGTTGCCATGATGACAAGATTACAGTTAAGTGTGTGCACATAAAAATTATTTTGGAATTATTGCATGGGCAGTTGTCAGTATAAATGAAAGCCTTATCCTCAGGAAACTCTTAGTCTCTCCCTCTGTGGCCATTCCACTCACTCCCCAATCTTTACTCCTTTAAATATAAAAAGCATCCCTCCAGTGTGGAAGTGAACAATTCAGCCTCTCGAGTCCACACCTACCTCCGAAGAGCATCCCACCCACACCCACTGCTCTACCTGGCCTGGAATTATGGAGCGAACTCCCAATTATCAAGGTCCACTGGGAGGCGTTGGAGAACATTGACCACTTCCAATACTTCGGCAGAATCCTGTCGGCCAAAGTAGCTAATGATGAAGAGATCCAGCAGTACACTAGTGCAGCCTACAGATGTCTGAGGAAAAGGGTGTTCGAAGACAACAACATGAGATCTGACACCACGATCACGATTTGCAGAACAATGGTGGTTCTCACCCTCCTATATGATCTCAAGATGCTGGAGCAGTACCACCAATACTACATGCAAAAGATCCTGTGAATATGCTGGGATGAAAGACACACCAACACCAGCATCCTCAACCAATCCAACATCCCCAGCATCGAGGCACTGACTACCCTTGATCGGCTAAGATAGGCTAGGCATGTTGTTGGCATGGCCAACACAAGCAGGTGCTGTACTCCCAGATTCAAGACAGTCGGCAAGTCCCAGGTGGACAGAGGAAGTGCTTCAGTGACAGCCTCAAGGCCACCCTGGCAAAGTACATGCTGCAGATACCTGGGAATCACTGGCTCAAGACCGTGCAGAGTGGAGGAGGAGCATCCAAGGAAGGCATTGAGCACCTCGAGACTTGCTGTCGGGAGAAAGCAGACGCCAGGCGAAAACAGTGAAAGGAGAATGCTGCCATCCCATGATCCACCCACCGCTTCCTTTGACTACTTCTGCACCAAGTACAACAAAGCCTGCGGAAGCCACATTGGTCTGTACAGCCACCTATGGACTCATCCTGAGAGTGGTAGGGGAGTCATCATCATTGGAGTCCCTTGCAGACAATGATGACTCCCCTCCCCTCTCTGCATATCTCATGATTAACCCACTTAACCTACACATCCATGGACACTATAGGCAATCTAGAATGACCAACCCCCGTAATCTGCACATCTTTAGACTGTGGGAGGAATGCGGAGCACCTGGAGCAAACACATGCAGTCAGGAAGAATGTGCAAACTCCACACAGACCATCGCCTGAGGGTAGTATCGAACCTGTGGCAGAAATGCTAACCCCTACGCCAACGCAGAAAAAAAACAGATGTGGAGGTGATGATATCAGGCAGCTTTAGTGGACGAACAGTCAAGACTTCAGGCTAATGTTCCGAGGGCATAGGTTCAAGTGCCACCATGACAGATGGTGAATTTTGAAATCAATGAAAGATCTGAAATAAGAAACTCACCGAATTGTGACTGTGTACACACAGTCAATTCTAAAAACTTATTTCACATATGTCTTGGAGGAAAAGAAATGCGCAGACCTTACCTGATCTGGCTGGCATGTGACTCCAGATCCACACCAATGTCATCGTGTCTTAACTGTGTCTCGGGCAATTTGGGATGATCAATACAGGCTGGCCTCGTCAGTGATGTCCACATCCCATGAACAAATAAACATGTGTGGGACTGTCCTTGACAAGTTCCATTTTTGTTAATCTTGTTCAAGAGAAATCTCTTGTAATGATCTTTCTTCTCACCTCATGCAAGTACCTTCAGAATTCCTCTTTTCTGTCTCATCTATTTCTGCTCCTGGCAATATTAATGCCAACATACAATTTCAAGTTCTATATAAATGAGCTCAACCTCACTATAATCTCCATTGACTTCTTCACTCTCTCCATTTTGTTGTGAAGTTGAAGGTGTGTACTGTACCTTTAAGAGAGAGAGAGAATGCTGTTCTGAATGAGAGTTTACAAGCCTCAGTGTATATGATTAGATGGCAGTTCCAGTGAATCCTGGAAAATTGAAAAATGTAACATTTGGCTGTGAAATGGATACCTGAATTTTGGTTGCTGTTTTGACAACAACTCGAATTTAACCAATCAGTTTAAATTAGGCCTCAGGGACAGTAAAACCCAATCTGCTTCGAATTTATTGTTTTGCCAACATTAAAACAATACGACGATCCAACGTTGAGAGAATATAAGAATGCAGACATTTTGAAGATTGGAGAGAGAACAACTGACATCAAGACAGAAACACAGGGAGAGCTAACATCTTGTTGTCTCAGAAATTTAGAAACACACTCTGTCAAAGGTACCTTTTCACATGAAACATACCCGCAATAAAAAGCAAGACGACAACCCAGGGAGATCCTCAGCCGGAAGAGGGAAGACAGAAGACGACAGCAGTTGTGTGGCTTTGAAATTGAGTTGATGTAATTTTAGTAAGTGTCTTATTGGAACAGCATATTGTTATACAATTGGAGGAAGATTGCAAACAGTGAAGAGAAAGGGGCTTGGAGTTGTGAATAGCAAATGTGGTTCCCTTGTTCAAAAAAGGAAGTAGAGACAACCCTAGTAATTACAGACCAGTGAGTCTCACTTCAGTTGTTGGTAAAGTGTTGGAAAAGGTTATAAGAGATAGGATTTATAACCATCTAGAAAAGAATAATCTGATCAGGGTCAATCAGCACGGTTTTGTGAAGGGTAGGTCATGCCTAACGAATCTTCTTGACTTTTTTGACAAAGTGACCAAACAGGTGGATGAGAGTAAACCGGTTGATGTGGTGTATATGGATTTCAGCAAGGTGTTCAATAAGGTTCCCCAAAGTAGGTTATTATACAAAATGCGGAGGAATGTGATTGTGGGAGACATAGCAGTTTGGATCAGTAATTGGCTTGCTGAAAGAAAACAGAGGGTTGTAGTTGATGGAACATGTTCATCTTGGTGTCCAGTTACTAGCGGCGTACCGCAAGGGTCGGTGTTGGGTCCACTGCTATTCGTCATTTTTATAAATGACCTGAATGAGGGCTTAGAAGGGTGGGTTAGCAAATTTGCGGACAACACTAAGGTCGGTGGAGTTGTGGATACTGACGAAGGATGTAGTAGGTTGCAGAGAGACATAGATAGGATGCAGAGCTGGGCTAAGAGGTGGCAAATGGAGTTTAATGTGGACAAGTGTGACGTGATACACTTTGGATGGAGTAATCGGAATGCAAAGTACTGGGCTAATGGTAAGATTCTTGGTAGTGTCGATGAGCAGAGAGATCTCGGTGTCCATGTGCACAGATCCCTGAAAGTTGCCACCCAGATTGACAGGGTTGTTAAGAAGGCATACAGTGTTTTGGCCTTTATTAATAGAGGGATTGAGTTCCAGAACCAGGAAGTAATGCTGCAGCTGTACAAAGCTCTGGTACGGCCACACTTGGAGTGTTGTGTACAGTTCTGGTCACCATATTGTAAGAAGGATGTGGAAGCTTTGGAAAGGGTGCAGAGAAGATTTACTAGGATGTTGCCTGGTATGCAAGGAATGTCTTATGAGGAAAGGCTGAGGGCCTTGAGGCTGTTCTCGTTAGAGAGAATAAGGTTGAGAGGTGACTTAATAGAGACATACAAGATAACCAAAGGGTTAGATAGGGTGGACAGGGAGAGGCCTTTTCCAAGTATGGGAATGGCAAACACGAGGGGACACAACTTTAAAGTGAGGGGAGACAGGTATAAGACAGATGTCAGAGGTAGTTTCTTTATTCAGAGAGTAGTAAGGGTATGGAATGCTTTGCCTGCAATGGGAGCAGATTCGCCAAGTAAGTGCAATTAAGTAGTCATTGGACAGGCATAGGGACATACATGGAATAGGATAGGTGGGATGGGCTTCAGATTAGTATGACAGGGGGCGCAACATCGAGGGCCGAAGGGCCTGTACTGCGCTGTTATGTTCTATGAATGTTCACTTTGAGAGTTTAAAAAGATAAATCGATGTTAGTGGAATCTGGGAGTTCTGTCACTCATATTTTAACAGATTATGAGACGAGGTGAGCTTTTCTGGGTGTTTGGCTTAATTAACAGTGCGGTTCACCCCTGCGTCGTAACAATTTCATCACCTACTTTTTATTGTTTTTAGATAAACCAGACACCCATCCAATTCAACATGAGGAAGGGCATAACTATCGCACTCAGTCCACACTACAATTCTCTTGTCCAGCAAACCAGCACCATCTGTGCTTCTCTCACAGGCAAAATAGATTGTTCACACGCTCAAGAGATTGAGACGATTGAACAGAGCTTCTGATCTCTTATGCAAGCCTTTGAGTTGCACCTCTGTAGTATTACTCATTTCCATTGCTGCATCAGCCCACATGCTAAGATACATCATCCATTTTTTTTGTCTGGATTCAGTCATTCCAACACACCTATGAGTGGCATATCATCGTTTACCTTCCATAAACTTTTAAGTTCATTCAAAGCTATGCAACCCTTATCACGTTTTTTACCAAGTTCCGTTCACTCACTTTGTTCATGAGTCTACACTGGCACCTCATTCAATTCTGTCTTGATCGAGTCATACACCAGGATAATAGACCCTTCGGTCCAAACAGTCCAAGCCAAACATAAACCCAAACTAAATTAGTCCCACCTGTCTGGTCCTGGCCCACATCCCTCCAAATTTTTCCTTTTCATGTATCTATCCAGATGTCTTTTAAATGTATCCACATCCACCACTTTCTCAGTCAGTTCATTCCACATGCGAATCACTGACTGTGTAAAAAATTTACCGCTCATGTCTTTTTTAAATTTCTATCCTCTCACCTCAAATGTGTGGCCCTTACTCTTGAAATCCCCCATCCTTGAGCAGTCCCAAGTCGTGGTCCACACAGGCAGAAATTCAGGGAGCTCAAATGGAAGCTTGGAGCTATACAGAGTTGTTATCTCTGGTTTGTTACTCATGTCATGTGCTGGCAAGGCGAGGAATAAGGAGAGCGAGGAGTTGAACACGTGCCCCACGGATGGTGCGGCGGCGGGTGTGGGGGGGGAGGAGGGGTTCAGATAGCTGGATAATTGGGGCTCATTCGGGGGTAAGCAGGTCCTCTACAAACAGGATGGTCTTCACCTGAACCAGAGGTGTCCCCATATCCTGGGGGTGGGGAAATTTGCTATTGCTTTTCGGAGGGTTTAAACTAATTCAGCAGGGGATTGGGAACCTAAATTGTAGTTCTAGTGTCCAGGAGGTTGAGGCTACTGAGGTCAGAAATATGGTTTCAAGGTCACAAGTTGGTTTAAAGTGTGTCTACTTCAACGTCAGCAGCATCTGGAATAAGGTGGGTGAACTTGCAGCGTGGGTTAGTACCTGGACCTTGATGTTTGAGCCATTTCGGAGATGTGGATAGGGCAGGAACAGGAATGGTTGTAGCACGTTCCGGGATTTAGATGTTTCAGTAAGAACAGAGAAGATGGTAAGAGGGGAAGGTGTGGCATTGTTAGTCAAGGACAGTATTACAGTGGCAGAAAGGACGTTTGAAGATTTGTCTACTGAGGTAGGAGAGGCTGAGATTAGAAAAGCAAAGGAGAGGTCACCCTTTGGGAGTTTTTTTTATAGACCTCCAAATAGCTCCAGAGATGTAGAGGAAAGGATTGCAATGATGATTCTGGATAGGAGTGAGAGTAACAGGGTAGTTGTTATGGAGAGCTTTAACTTTCCAAATATTGCCTGGAAATACTATAGTTTGAGTACTTTAGATGGGTCAGTTTTTGTCCAATGTGTGCAGGAGGTTTTTTTTGACACAGTATGTAGACAGGCCAACAAGAGGGCTAGGCCACATTGGATTTGGTACAGGTAGACAACCCTTTATCCAAAATCCCGAAATCCAAAAACCAAAGATTTTTTTTGTCAAGTTTTTATCTCATTAACAAGGTTGTATGGTGTGCAGACAGTTAACCCAACTCCACACCCACTCGATGCGTGTCACTCAGAAGCGACGTGGGGGGGGGGGGGGGCATTGCCCAACAATGGCAGGCCTCAATTCTGTCTTTCGGCCCGTTACTCAAGTGAGTCTGCTGTCTGGTAAGATTTTTTTTAATTTCACCGTTGAACTGTCATTTATTTGGAAATTTGAAAAATTCCAAAAACCAGCTGGTCCCGAGTGTTTCAGATAAAGGATTGTGCACCTATACTGGATAATATGCCTGGCAGATTTTAGATTTGGAGGTAGCTGAGCACTTTGGTGATAGTGACCACAATTTGGTTATTGTTTACTTTAGTGATGGAAAGGGATAGATATACACCACAGGGCAAGAGTTATGACTGGGGGAAAAGGGAATTATGATGCGATTAGGCAAGAATTAGGATGCATCGGATGGGGAAAGAAACTGCAGTGGATGGGCACAATTGAAACGTGGAGCTTATTCAAGGAACAGCTACAGCGGGTCCTTAATAAGTACGGATCTGTCAAGCAGGGAGGAAGTGGTTGAACGAGGGAGCCGTGGCTTATTAAGGAAGTTGAATCTCTTTTCAAGAGGAAAAAGAGGCATTTGTTGGGATGAGACGTGAAGGCTCAGTTAGGGCTCTTGAAGGTTATAAGCTCGCCAGGAAAGACCTAAACAGAGAACTAAGAAGAACCAAGAGAGGATGTGAGAAGTCATTGGCAGGTAAGATCAAGGAAAATCCAAAAGCTTTCCATTGGTACATCAAGAATAAAAGTAAGAGTAGACTACAGTAACATTAGGGCCAGTCAACAACAGTAATGGGAAGTTGTGCATGGAGTCCAAGGAGATCGGAGAAGCACGAAATGAATATTTTCGTCAGTATTCACATTGGAAAAAGACAATGTTGTTGAGGACAATACTGAGATACAGGCTAGTAGACTAGACAGGATTGAGGTTCACAAGGAGGAGGTGTTAGCAATTCTGAAAAGTGTGAAAATAGATTAGACCCCTGGGCCGGATGGGATTTATCCAAGCATTCTCTGGGAATCCAGGGAGGAGATTGCACAGCCTTTGGCTTTGATCTTTATGTAATCATTGTCGGCAGGAATAGCGCCAGAAGACTGGAGGAGAGCAAATATTGTCCCCTTGTACAAAAAGGGGAGTAGGGACAACCCTGGTAATTCTAGACTAGTGAGCCTTACTTCAGTTGTGGGTAAAGGGTTGGAAAAGGTTATAAGAGATAGGATTTATAATCAGCTAGAAAGGAATAATTTGATGAGGGATAGTCAACACGGATTTGTGAAGGGTCGGTCGTTCCTCACAAACCTTATTGAGTTCTTTGAGAAGATGACCAAACAGATGGATGAGGGTAAAGCGGTTGATGTGGTGTATATAGATTTCAGTAAGGTGTTTGATAAGGTTCCCCATGGTAGGCTATCGCACAAAATACGGAAGTTTGGGATTGAGGGCGATTTAGCAGTTTGGATCAGAAATTGGCTGAAAGAAGACAGAGGGTGGTGGTTGATGAGAAATGTTCATTCTGGAGTTCAGTTACTAGTAGTGTACTGCAAGGATCTATTTTCGGGCTACTGTTGTTTGTCATTTTTATAATGACCTGGACGAGGGTGCAGAAGATGGGTTAGTAAATTGTGCGGATGACATGAAGGTCGGTGGACTTGTGGACAGTGCGGAGGGATGTTGCAGTTTACAGAGGGACATAGATAAGCTGCAGAGCTGGGCTAAAAGGTGGTAAATGGAATTTAATGTGGAGAAGTGTGAGGTGATTCACTTTGAAGGAGCAAACAGGAGTAAAGAATACTGAGCTAAAGATAAGAGTCTTGGCAAATGGTAAAATTCTTGGCAGTGTAGATGAGCAGAGAGATTTTGGTGTCCATGTACATAGACCCCTGAAAGTTGCCACCCAGGTTGATCGGGTTAAGAAGGCATACAGTGTGTTAGCTTTTATTGGTAGAGGGATTGAGTTTCTCAGCCATGAGGTCATGTTGCAGCTGTACAAAACTCTGGTGCGGTTACACTTGGAGTATTGCGCACAGTTCTGGTCACTTATAGGAAGGATGTGGAAGCTTTGGAAAGGGTTCAAAGGCAATTTATGAGGATGTTGCCTGGTATGGAAGGAAGGTCTTACAAGGAAAGGCTGAGAAACTTGAGGCTGTTTTCATTAGAGAGAAGGTTGAGAGGTGACTTAATTGAGACATATAAGATAATCAGAGGGTTAGGTAGGGTGGACTCCTTGGATTTCCTCAGATGGTGATGACTAGCACAAGGGGGCATAGCTTTAAATTGAGGAGTAATAGATATTCGATAAATGTCAGAGGTGGTTTCTTTACACAGAGAGTAGTAGGGGCAGGGAACGCCCTGCCTGCAATGGTAGTAGACTTGCCAACTTTAATGGGCATTTAAAAGGTCATAGGATCAATATATGGATGAAAATAGAATAGTGTAGGATAGATAGGCTTCAGATTGGTTCCACAGGCTGGCGCAACATCGAGGGTTGAAGGACCTGTACTGTGCTGTAATGCTCAATGTTCTATATTCAAATCCCTGCATTGTCTCTCTCCTCTCTATCTCTGTAACCCCCTCCAGTTCTACAATCATCGATGATCGCTGTTTTCCTCAAATTCGTCCAACTCTTTCATTCTAGCATTTGTGTTCATGCTTTTATCAGGCAACTGAAATTTTCTTCCTGTCCCTATCACCTCTCCAAGATCTTCAAAATCAACTCTTTGACCAAGCCTTCAGATACTAACGTTATATTGGTTTCTAGTGCAGTTTAACATGCTGACTAACATACTGCTGAATATGTAAACCTTTGATATACATCTTCACAACAACTGATGCAAGTTAACATAAAGCAATGTTGATTGTGAGTAGATAACATGTGTATGAAGAGCTTTCATGGAATTCTGTTTTGTTCCATGAAGAACCCTTTGTTCAGATTCCCAGTTGTTGTCATGGTGCTTGGCATGCTTGTGTTAAGAGCCAACAAGGCAACACAGACCTGTCCTAATGCTTCCTTTCTTAGCTTATTATCAGTTTTGTTCTAATTATGTTTCTGTAGCTTTTGAATGTCTTGGACACTATTGTTACAAATGTGAATATTCTAATTTAGAATGGGAAATCACACAGATGGAAAATTCTTCATCTGTAATACACAACTGCCTTTTTAATTTTTCACCTCGCCTATAAATAACACTGTGAATATACAAGCTCTCTGCATGAATGATTGCAACATTAACCTCTGAAAACACTGAGAGCTTCACAATCTGGTTAACTCAATTCTTTCTGTTCGTTACACAGTCAGATTTAATGTACAACTAGCAGCTATGCATGCAAATTGTCTAAAGATGGACATTAATTTCAAAGTGGCTGTAAAATTAGGCACTTTTATTTTTATTGAGCATCTGAACAAGCTAAAGTAAAGCTGGGCAAAGCTTGTACAAGTAGACAACTTAGAATGCAAATCTGGCATGAATGGTGTATAACTTCAGTCTGCAATTAATACTTTGTTTCTGGATTAGTGGTGCTGGAAGAGCACAGCAGTTTCAGGCAGCATCCGAGGAGCTGCCTGAACTGCTGATGCTCTTCCAGCACCACTAATCCAGAATCTGGTTTCCAGCATCTGCAGTCATTGTTTTTACCTTGTTTTTACCTAATTAATACTTTGTGTCTTGACTCATGATATTATGCTCGGTAAGCAGAAACTACCTGCAACTTCCTCAGGGGACCAAACAGCACTGTGCATATTTTCAAGCATGAATACTCAGAAATCTTCTCAAATAGATATAGAATGAACCACAACTCAAATTCTAAATTATGTCTTGACAGCGGTCTTTTATGCTTTTCATATGTCTGAATTTCAGTCACACCATCTAAAAGTTCCGCAGTTTTAGTCCTGATATGTACAGAATTATATCTTAACAAAGATACAAACATTTGAATCAGGAGATAACAGCGAGGATACTGTTGCAGCAGCCTGGGCGATAAAGAATTTGCATTCTCAATCAAGATTTGGTGACACCTGCTGGAAGATGCATATAATGGAACTTCAGCATCAACTGAGCTTGGCTGTAATGGCCCAAATAGCCCATCAATAATCAATGGCTAATTTACAGTTGAATATTGGTCTCTTTGGTGTGATACAGGACAGCTAGATACATGGTTGAAACTACATCTCAAAATAACTCAGGTGAAGAAGAACAAAAATCAGAGACAGCAGAAAAGCATCTTACGACTTTATCAGGTAAAAGACCGTGTTTGATACGACAGACAATCAGAGTGCTTTCTTCAACATAATGCTATCTCAGGTGCTGTTTTACATTACACTTCAGACACTCATTTCTAATGTTACATTTTAAATTTGAGATAATTTTAAATTTGGAAATGAAACTTTGTTTCCTTCCAAGCGATTTTCTGTCCGAGAATTTTGCTACCAGAACATATATGCAAGAATCAATGGCTATGAATCTAGTCATATTACTAAGAATGTTCTCAGCACTGAGCACACCACAGTTCTGGACAGCAAACATCTTCAGAAAGTCATACTGGAAAAAAATGTAACAGTTAGTGGATGACATAACATGTCTGAAGCCTTACTCACAAAGTTTGTTAGTTATATAGTACATATACCCAAACATTTATCACTATGTCCTCTGTCACCTCCTTTGTGACTTGTCAAAATATCTTGTGGAATAATGCAACTGAATTTGCAAGAAGTGTGGTCAATGTACTATTTTGACTGAACCACTGAATTCAAATAAGTTAGAGAGGATATTCCTGGAAATGCTTGCAGGGAGTTTATTGGGGTGGAACAGAAAAATAAGAAAGGGATGATCACCTTATTGAAATTGTCCTTTCGACCCCTCCACAGTCAGCAGTAAATTGAGAAACAAATTTCTAAGGAGATCTCAGTCACCTCCAAGAATAACAGTTTGGTATTGGCAGGGGACTTTAATTTTCCAAACAGAGACTGGAAATGCCAGTGTTAGGGATTTAGATGAAGAGGAATTTATTAAATGTGGACAAGAAATTTTTCTGATTCAGCATTTGGATGTACCTACCAGAGAAGGTTCAAACCTTGACCTACTCTTGGGAAATAAGGCAGGGCAGGTGCCTGAGGTGTCAATGGGGGAGCACTTTGGGGCCAGCGACCATAATTAAATTAGTTTTAAAATAGTGATGGAAAAGAATAGACCAGATCTAAAAGTTTAAGTTCTAAACTGGAGGAAGGCCAACTTCAACAGTATTAGTAAGAACTTTCAGAAGTTGTTTGAGAGCGGATGTTCACAGGTAAAAGGACGGATGAAAAATGGGAAGCCTTCAGAAATGAGATAATGAGAGTCCAGAATGTTCCTGTTAAGATGAAAGGAAAGGCTGGTAGGTGTAGGGAGCGCTGGATGACTACAGAAATTGAGGTTTTGGCCAAGAAAAAGGAAGCCTTCTGTCAGGTATAGACAGCAGAGAGCGAGTGAATCCTGAGAAGTTTATAAAGGCAGTAGGAGTACACTTAAAAGGGAAATCAGGAGGACAAAAGGGGACACTTGATAGCTTTGATAAATAGGGTTAAGGAGAATCCAAAGGGATTTTATAAACACATTAAGGAAAGGGTAGCTAGAGAATAGGACCCCTGAATGATCAGCAGGGCAGCCGATGTGTGGAACAGCAGGAGATGGGGGAAGATACTAAACAAGTATTTTGCATCAGTGTTTACTGTGGAGAGGTCATGGAAGATATAGAATGTGGGGAAATAGATGGCGACATCTTGAAAAATTACAAGAATGGAGGTGCTGGATGTCTTAAAATGCATAAAGGTGGATAAATCCCCAGGACCTTATCAGGTGTTCCCTCGAACACAGTGGGAAGCTAGAGAAGTGATTGCTGGGCCCCTTGCTGTGACATTTGTATCATCGATGATCACAGTTGAGGATCCGGAAGACTCAAGGTTGGCTAATGTAGTGTCACTATTTAAGAAAGGTGGGAAGGACAAGCTAGGGAACTATACACCAGTGAGTCGGAGATCGATGATGGGCAAGTTGGAGAGAATCCTGAGGGACAGGATTTGGATGTATTACATGTATTTGGAAAGGCAAGGACTGATTGTGGATAATCAACATGGCTTTGTGTGTCGGAAATCATTTCTCACAAACTTGATTTGAGTATTTTGAAGTGATGAAGAGAACTGATGAGGGTAGAGCGGCGGATGAGATGTATATGGATTTCACGAAGACATTCGACAAGTTTCCTCATGGTTACCAAGGTTAGTTCACATGGAATACAGGAAAACTAGTCATTTGGATACAGAACTAGCTTGAAGGTAGAAGACAGGATGGTGGTGGAGGGTTGCGTTTTGGACTGGAGGCCTGTGACCAGTGGTGTGCCACAACAATCTGTGCTGGGTGCAGTGCTTTGCATCATTTATACAAATGATGTGAATGTGAACATAAAAGGTATCGTCAGTAAGTTTGAAGATGACACCAAAATTGGAGGTGTAGTGGACAGCAAAGGATGTTACCTCAGAATACAATGAGATCTTGATCAGATGAGCCAAAGAGTGGCAGATGGAGTTTAATTTAGATAAAAGTGAAGTGCTACAAAGGCAAATCAGGATAGGACTTGTACACTTAATGATAAGATCCGAGGAAGTATTGCTGAAAGTGGAGTCACAAATAGATAGAGTAGTGAAGAAGGTGGTTAGTATGCTTTCCTTTATTGGTCAAAGCATTATGTATAAGAGTTGGAATGTCATCTTTGGCTGTACAGGACATTGGTTTGGCCACTTTTGGAATAATGTGTACAATTCTGGTCTCCCTGCTATGGGAAGGATGTTGTGAAACTTGAAAGGGGTTGAAAAAGATTTACAAAGATGTTGCCAGGGTAAAAGGTTTGAGCTATAGGGAGAGGCTGAATAGGCTGGGGCTGTTTTCCCTGGAGTGTCAGAGGCTCAGGTGAGAAAGTTTGTAGCCTTAAAAACTTGTCCTAAAACGTTGAGACGAAAACGTAGTTTTGAATTATAGAACACATTTGCTGCACACTAGAAAACAGACAGGCAGGGAGGTAAGACAAGTAAGAACATTTGCCTTAACATAAGTGAATCTGTATAAACAGGACACTGAGTGATAACATTCACGGCTGTTCCTTTGTGAAATTAATAACAATGTTGAATTCTGAACTCGAAACGAAACTCTGTATCAATCAACTTCTGACCCGAATTATTGTCCTTCACTATTATCCGTCTAGTTCAGAACATGAAGTGCTTTTGTTAACTTTTTGTGTTTGTGACAGGACAGCCTTTGTAAACTTGTATATAAAGATAGTCTGTTTGAGATAGTACGATGGAGTAGCCTGCTAGGGCTCTTGAAGAGCTGGTGCCCTACTCTCCTAGGTTATTAGAACTAGTTAGTTTAGCTTATAGGTATCAGTGTTATGTTGTAACAGTGATGCTATTGGTAAATAAAGGAGATGACTAAAATTTAACGAAACTGTAAGACATTTTTTATTCCAGACTTCTAAAGAGGACGATCTCTGGGACGAACCAAGAGAGGCTTACAGGTCTGAGTCCACAAGGGATTCCGTGGGTCGTCTCAAATCTGTACTTTAACACAGAGGTTTATAAATCATGAGGGGCATGGATATGGTAAATAGACATGGTCTTTACCATGGGGTAGGATGTCCAAAACTAGAGGACATAGGTTAGGGTGAGAGGAGAAAGATTTAAAAGGGACAACTAAGGGGCAACCTTTTCATGTAAAGGATAGAATCATGTATGGAATGAGCTGCCAGATGAAGTGGTGGAGGCCTTTTACAGCATTTAAAAGGCATCTGGATGGATATAAGAATAGGAAGGGTTTAGAGAGATGTAGGTGAAGTGCTAATAAATGGGACGAGATTAGTTTAGGATATCTGGTTAGCATGGACGAGTTGGACCAAAGGGTCTGTTTCTGTGCTGTACATCTCTGTGATTCTATGACTCTATAATAAACTATATTGCAGATGTTTTCCTTAAATGAAACATGAAGCAATATTATCTTTTCAGCTCTTAAACATAAATCTTGGAAATAGGTTGTTTGCCAACATGGCTTTAATTTGGGAAGCACAACACTGACAGAAGACTTTAGTCAGACCACATTTCAAGTGTTGTACACTTCTGTTTGCCACACGATAGGAAAGATGTGGAGGCTTTCGAGAGGCTGCAAAAGAGATTTACGCAGGATGTTGCCTCGATTGGAGTGTATTATCTACAAGAAAAGGTTGCTCAAACTTGGATTGTTTTTGTTAGAGAGTCAGAAGCTGAGGAGTAACCTGATGCAAGCATAAGAAATTGTGAGAGGCATAGATAGGGTGGATACTTAGGATCTTTTTCCCAGAGTGGAAATGTCAAACATGAGAGGGCATTGGTTTAGGAGGAGAGGTGGAAAGTTCAAACTACATGCGCAAGGCAAGGTTTTTACACAGAGGGTGAGAGGTGCCTGGAATATGCTGCTGGGGGAAGTGGTAGAAGCAAGTATGATAGCAACGTTTAAGAGACATCTAGATTGACAAATGAACTGGCAGATAACAGAGAGAAACCAGTCATATAGGCAGATAGTGTCCTCAACACATGATGGGCTGAAAGCTGAATACTGTTCCATATTCAGAATTGCAGATATTGAATATTGTAGATTCAAAATGAGCCAGACTGTCCAAACAGGAATGAAGCCCCAAACCTGAACCAAAAAACAGAAAAAGGGCTTATCCTGGTAATCAGTTTAGCTTCAACTTACTGAAAGCAGAGTGGGCGCAAAATTTAATCATAAGGAACCATCCCTGAATTTGAATAAACGACAAGCTCTTGAACATATCAACCACAGAACTATGTTAATAACACATTTAGCTGGGTGGTCTCAAATTAGGCGAAGCAATAAGTCTTAAAGAATCACAACGAATAACAAAAAACACAAAGAAAAGATGAGTACAAGTGGTGGAACGAAAATGCACTGAATTTACCCACTGGACAGCCAAAACACACAGGAACATCGATTACTTAAATATGAGATTCGCAGTTTATAATTCAGAAGGACCTTAAAAAAGGACTTCCATATATGCCACACGGCCACTTAGTGGTTAGCACTGCTGTCTCACAGCACCAGGGACTCAGGTTTGATTCCAGCCTCGGTCGACTGTCTGGGTGGAGTTCTCCCAGTGTCTGCATGGGTTTCCTCCCACAGTCCAAAGATGTACAGGTTAGGTGGATTGGCAATGCTAAATTGCTGATAGTGTCCAGGAATATACAGGCTAGGTGGATTAGCCACAGGAAATGCAAGTTGACGGGGATGGGTTGGGTCTGAGCGGGATGCTCTTCAGAGGTTCAGAATGGACTTAATGGGCTGAATGGCCTGCTTCCACACTAGAGATTCCATGAGTGCAAAGGCCACTTGACAACAAAAGTAAAACTGCAAATTTCACAGAGGTAAATCACAACGGTCAATGCAGACATTCAAGTCCACCATATTTGAGCTTTAACAAGGAACTTATTGTTCATTTTCACACAAATTTGCATGAGTCCATCAATTAAGGTGCAACCAGCAATATCCTCATCTGCTGTTTGCCACCATTTCAAGCATACAATCATTTCCAAACTGTTTCCTATGCCAAAGTTGAATATTGCACCAAATTGCAGGTAAAGACAATGACACTGTGCAATAATGAAGAAAGAGTTGACTGCCAAGTGACAAACCATCTTGTGAGACAGAACAGTACCAAATTACACCAAGAATAAATTAACTCCATTTTCACATGAGCAAAAATCTAATTTATGTCTGTTACCTAATTTACCAACTAAGAAGGAAATAATTTTCATTTGCACATTCAGCAAAAGGTGAGGAATACCCTGTATCTAGATAGTGTTGCTCAGGTTCTCAGAACAACTCAAAAGAGCTTCACAGCCATTGAAACATTTATTTAAATGCATGACTTTTGTCTTGTAGGTAAATGCAGCCATCAATAAGCACAAAAGGCTATCACGCAGGCAAAAAATACAACAAAATGATCACATGTGCAACAACAGAATTAAGTTTTCTGGGCACAAGCCTCTATCATCTAGAGCTGAAAATGTGTTGCTGGAAAAGCGCAGCAGGTCAGGCAGCATCCAAGGAGCAGGAGAATTGACATTTCGGGCATGAGCCCTTCTTCAGGAATGAGGAAAGTGTGTCCAGCAGGTTAAGATAAAAGGTAGGGAGGAGGGACTTGGGGGAGGGGCATTGGAAATGCAATACGTGGAAGGAGGTTAAGGTGAAGGTGATAGGCCGGAGTGGGGGTGGGGGCGGAGAGGTCAGGAAGAAGACTGCATGTTAGGAAGGTGGTGCTGAGTTCGAGGGTTGGGACTGAGACAAGGTCGGGGGAGGGGAAATGAGGAAACTGGAGAAATCTGAGTTCATCTCTTGTGGTTGGAGTGTTCCTAGGCGGAAGATGAGGCGCTCTTCCTCCAGCCGTCGTGTTGCTATGATCTGGCGATAGAGGAGTCCAAGGACCTGCATGTAGTTGGTGGAGTGGGAGGGGGAGTTGAAGTGTTGAGCCAGAGGGTGGTTGGGTTGGTTGGTCCGGGTGTCCCAGAGATGTTCTCTGAAACATTCCGCGAGTAGGCGACCTGTCTCCCCAATATAGAGGAGGCCATATGTAGGTACTGGTTGTCCTGGTTGGGTCCGAATTTTGTTAATCTGAACGTAGTCCAGAGACAAAGGTGAAGGTGAGGCTTTTCCCTTTATTAGGCTGATGACATTGATAACTTCAAAGCACAACGTTGTTCACTTTTGACAGTATCATGCTGGCAAAAGATTTGTTCTCTCAGTTAGAAATCATTTGGAACAAATGGGAGGTGGAGCTCAGCAGCATGTCATCAGTGCAATCTTGGAAGCTTTCTTATTGTGCAGTGTAGGTGTTCCTACCCCCAGACTAAGAGACCTATGTTCAAGTCCCATCTACTCCAAAGGTATGCAATAACATTTCTGAATGGATTAATAAGAAAAATACGTTAGTTTTTTTAAAAAGTGCAATCTTCTTAATTGGCCACTTTCACATCCTCTATCTTATTAAGAACAGCTCGATCAGATCATCAAAGTGCCCTTCGATATGTGCATTTGAAGTTTGATTTATTCAAGGTGGAACTCTTTTAAGGTCCCGCTCCCACCCAGAAATGGAAGTAAATCTCTTCGGTTGCATCATCTAGACTAAAAATGCAGACTTCAAGTCGGTGGCACCTCTACTGGAGAAAGGAGTTTCTGGTTCTCATGTCCTTGGCCTGCCCAAGAGACTCTGCCTCTATTCCTCAGGTGGCATTTACACATAGCTGGGGGCTGGGTGAGGGGATCAGCTCGCCGACAAATGTTTGCACATTCCAAGACTATTCACATTTCGTCCAAAATCAGCTCAATGAGTTGTCTGCCTTCATGGAGCTGGTGGTTGATCTGGAATTTGAATATCTAAGGAGTTGTCATGAAACAGCTCCTAACAGCTGCCCATTCGTTTCCCAACCCAATCCGAGCCCACTGTTAACTGAGAAAATTCAACACCACATGTCTAGATTCAACGGCAAGAGAGGAGGAAATCAATTTTTCCAAAGAGTGCCATATGGGATCAAAGATGGGATCAGCTGTTGACCATTTCATGAACTGAATTTCAATTACCAATGTATTTGAGCGTAAAAAGAGAAAAAAAAAATTGCAGTTTCCAGAAATCCTCAACAGAAGCAGACATACCGGAGATACTCAGGTCAGTAGCAATAGTCAAGAGAGAAACAGAAGTGAAGCTACATTTTTTCCATCTTCACAAACGTTCCCAGACCTGCTGTGTATTTTGCGTATTTTCTGGGTTTTTTAATCATGCTGGAACATCAGTCAACTGTTGAACATTCCTCTCCCTTTCTGCCAGATTAACTCAGTACAAAGCTGATAGAAGCACACGCTGAACTCAAATACCTGCATGGGTCCCATTAGATAAAATGCAACAATTCACATTTATCTGAAATTACTTTATCATAGTTATACTTCAAAAAATAAGTCAGTGGCTGCATTTTAAGATGACATAACATTTTGAAAGATGTTCTTGAAATGTATTTTTTGTTTTTGTAACTGCACTTTTAAAATCAGATACTGCACTGTACATAAAGAATTCAGTGATATCAGGGGAAACAAATGGCAGTGGCAAGAACTTAAAATTTTAATTTTCCTGTCTTTCCAATTTTTCTCAAATACGTTGGATATCTGTGAACTTTCAGCAGCTTTGTAAATATTTTGGAAAAGATAAAAGTGAACTGCTGCGAATGCTGGGTGGAAATGACACAGAACAAGGGAAGCCCTTCGACCGAGCATGCTCAAGCTGGGTCACAAAGGCAGTCAAAATCTCAAAAAGAAGCAAAGCACAGGAAATCAAAGAGAAAATGGGGAAACTCCGAAGGTCTGACAGCAACTGTGGAGAGAAGATCAAAGTTAAAGTTTTGACTCTGGTATGACTCTTCTTTGGATGAAGAGTTCAACAATCCCCACAAAGTTAACAAGGATTAATGCTGACTCAGGAGTTCCTTTGGGTAAAACAATGCAAATCAGGTATTGGATTTGTATTAGAAATCAAAAATTAATGAACGCAATGTTTTGCACAGATTTTCTTTTCAAGCATTATTAGAGAACAGTTATCATCAACCTTGATAGGATGAAGTCTTTTTTAGAATTACTACAAATTATAAATGTAAATGATGATTTCATTCCAATTATTCTCAACAGCAGAACAGAGGTATCACCACTGATGTGAGGCTAATTGGTCCTGACCTCCCTTTCCTTGTGCTCTCCTTCCTTTTCCTGAACAATAGAATTACATTTGCTACCATTCAATCCATGAAGCCAATTTTAAAATATAGGGAAATCTGGATTATGAAAACCAATGCATGAGTTATCTTTTCAACCACCTCTTTTAAAACCCTAAGTTCATACCCATTTAAAATTTTAGATAGATTTTTTTCAAGCCAAGATCTTTGAATTCAAGTGCCTTTATCTCATCCTTTATAATGTGACTGACTAAACATCACCAGCACACCCCACCTGCCAGCCCCAGCCAATTTTAAAAAAAATTTTGCTGGTTTCTTTTAACATTAACATATCCTGGAATATTCAGTTCCCAACGTTGGTCATGCCACAAACACATCTCCAACATGGCTATCGGCTTAGATTCAACCTGAGAATGCCTGTCTCAAGTATTAATCGCTCAATTTTGCTGTAAATACTTCATATGTTCGATTATGTCAAGCTTCATCATTTTCTAATTTCTGATATCGTTTTGAAGCTGAACACAGCTTACAAGTGGAAAGAACAGATTTCATACCAGGATTTGGACATTGTTATAAAGACCCTTTGCATTTAATATTACTCGGAGGCCATGATTTTGAAAGACTGTGGAAAAAGGAACTAATTTCAAGTGTATTTGTTTTGCCTCCCTCCTTTCTTAAACTCAGGTGTCAGATTAGCCATTTTCCTCTGCAACCCTCTCTGACTCCAGTGATTTCTGAAAGATCACTACCAATGTCTCTACAATCTCCTCAGCTATCTCCTTCACCTTGGTTATGGACATTCCATTCACATCTGCCCTGACACTCTTGAAGATCTGGTATGCTGCTGGAGTCTTCTACTGCGAAGACCAATGCGAAGGACCTGTTCGGTCTCTCCACAATTTCTTTGTTCCCCATTGCTATTTCTCCAGTATTATTTTCCAGCAGTCCAATGTCCACTGTTGCCTCTCTGTTATGTTTTAGATATTTTAAAAAACAGTTCGTGCAATCATCTTTTATATTATTTACCTTCAAGAATAGCCAAAGAGCTTTCTTTTTTCAGAGAGCCAACCTCTACCAACAAATCTATTTCTTGCTTTTCCTGACTGTTGTTTGTGTTTTATGATTTGGGAATATTTATTGGAATAAGCATTTACACTTCCACATGAGTGTGTAGATCAACTAATTATTGCATTTTTACTGAAAATATTTGATTTGATCAACCTGATAAAACAGATCTTTTTGTTTCTTCAATGGGCCTTCTTGGGAACTGGAAAACATATTTTTCTTTCAAGTTGTGATTTTTAAAAAAAATTGTTCATTAATGAAATGCAGGCATTACTAGTTTGGCCAGTATTTATTGCCTAATTGCCATTTGAACTGATTGGCTTGCTCAGGCGACTTCAGACAGCAGTTAAGAGTCAACCACATTGCTGTGGTTCTGGAGTCATATATATGACAGATTTTCTTTCCCTTGAAGGACATTAGTGAACCAGGTGGGTTGTTACAAAAATCGACTTGATTGCCATCAGATTAGCTTTTGATTTCAGATCTTCAAATTTCACCATTTGGGATGGGATTCAAACCCACGTCCTCACTGCTTTCACCTGGGTCCTTAGATTACGAGTCCAGCAACAAGATCAGCATGTCACCAATGCCCCATCTGTGCATCAGTGGAATTAGAGTGATGTCGCACCCTCTGGATTCAGTTCTAACAGCATCTATTGTTGACATTTGTAAACTTTGATCGTTACTACAGCAAACACTAGTTTAAAAAGTTATTGCATCCATACTAGAGAAATTCTAGTCTCAGCATAATCAGGGAGGAAACATAATATTTTTTATCCAAGTCATCAATGTTTTAATCAATATTCAACTGCACTAATATTTCACTGCTAATTTGTGTGAAGTGAGTGAAGCATGTATGGGATTTCATGTGAACAGATCTGATTCAGAATTGTACAGCTGATAATTGATAAATGAAGGAGGAGAGATATCAACAGCTCTGGTCATGATCTGCTCCAAAGCTAGAATTAGTTCAAACGAGTGCAAATGAAACACTTATGCAAGTGTTTGGAAAGTTAAACTTATAATCAGCTCCAAAGTTCACTGTTATCACTTGTACACAAACTCCATTTACATAAAGGTTTTGCTTGTTGCTTCAGGTTTATGTTAAAATTTTTTGAGGAAATGAATGGCAGTGCTCAGAAATGACATAGTCTTCTACTATTCTCACCATGTCTGCACAATACACTCCGATCAACAAACAGTTGGTTCAATTTTGTGATGGTAATGGAAGTACAACCGTCAATGCTCACTGCTATTGCTCCACTGAGATGGCAACAACTTCAAGAGTCCACACATGCCAGAATAATGTGAGGATCCAGAAGTTATCCTTTTTTTAATGCTCTGCCAGAGAATTTGCGTTTGAGAAATGGTTGGACAGCACCTCGCCTTCCTGCAAACCTTTTTAAATATTTACACTTTGTTGAATGAGTTGCTACTGGAATTTCAATGGTTTATATTCAAAATAAGAACTAAACAGCCTCTTGGACATAGAAATGTGTCAATTTTAAATTTATGGAATGTAACATTTCTCCACTGTTGTCATAAAGCTGTACAACGTGAAAATAGAACCTTTGGTCTAACTTGTCCATGCTTGATCAAGTTTCTCAAACTAAACGAGTCCCATTTGCCTGCTCCGGCTCACATCCCTCCAAACATTTCTGATTCTTGCACTTATCCAAATATCTTTTAAATGTTGTAGCTGTACCTGCATCGACTACTTCATCTGGTCTTATAATGAAAAGAGTTCAAAACTATATGTTTCTTTTAAATCTGTAAATATATTTGTGCAATTTATTTTCTAAATTGATCTCGATTAATTTATTACACTTTTGGAAATTTTAGAAGTGAAAGCAATCAGTGCTTTTAATTTCCTTGTGCATTCTGCATAAAAATGCTTGAATGTTACTGCTTACCTGTGTGTTGACATCACTTCTGTTCACAGCCTTCGCATCCAGTTGAATAAGAGACAAATTTAAAATGCTGTTCAGGAACAGTTCAGAGATTACACTCTCTTTGTGGGCAGCTTTGTGTGAGGTCCATCATTTCAGACTGTAAAATCCAAATCACAAGAAAAGGTGGAAGAAAAGACTAGTAAAGGAGTTCAATACTCCCTGTCCCTAGGGTGCGCTGAGATGATCCTTTTGAAAGGCTGCTCCTTGATTTCTTTCTCCAGGTACTTTTACTCACTTGCATGGACACAGGGTGGCTGGGTCATGCTTCCAAAGTGTCTCGACTTTTTGGTCAAGAACCACAGCTTACAGCAAGTAATAAGAGAAAATAAGCTAGCTTTCTTCAGGTTTGATGTGTTTTTTTACTGCAGAGAAAACGATAACAGCTTTGGTTTCTTCCAGTTACCTCAGAGAGGATCACATCGTTGTTTGAAGGCAGAGGATGTTCATAAACACTAACTGGTCACCATTTCACAAACCAATCAGTTTCTTGTTGCTGGCTAAATCTCCACTGGCCCCTCGATCCAGCTTGTCAGTAACTAGATATTTAACCAACTATTTGAATAAACAGCTGTGTAAACAGCACCTATAATGAGCATCAGGTAATTTGCTTTTAAAAAGTCAACATTCTTTCAACAATCTTGGTTCAAAATATCCGAGTCACCTTTTTCTTCCCTGATATGTCACATAGTCTGCAGCTGAATGGCACTGAGCCAAGCTCCTTGAGCCACAAACATTTAATACAGACTTGTCTGTCCTAGATCACAATGTTATCCAGAAGTTCCTAGGTATCACAAACATGACAGAATCAAGTGATCTGAAAAAGAATTAAGGGTGAATAGAGGAAAAGTTTTTCACTCAGTGAGGAGTTAGGACATGAAATGCACTGCTTCGGTGTGTGACAGATGCAGGTTCAATTGAAGCACTCAAGCGGATAAAATAATGTGCGAGGATAGGGGGAAAAACAAGAGATGGGCACTCAGTAATGAAGCTCATTTAACATGCCTCTCGAGGCATGATGGGCTGTTTGGCCTCCTTCTGTGCTGTAACACATCTGTGATTCTGTGAAACAAAAACAGGAATTATTGGAAAAGGTCAGCAGGTTTGGCAGCATCTGTGCAAAGAAATCAGAGTTAACATTTCGGATCTGGTGATCCTTCCTCAGAACTGTGATTCTGTGATCCTTGGCTTTCCCATTTCAGTCCACAATCAAAAGTACCAAAAAATAAAAAGATGCCAGAATCAAGATGAGATATTGCAAAGACAACAAAAGGGCAGGAATAAAGGCTCATTATCTGAACTCATGTGGAATCCATAACAAAATAATTAAATGAATAGTCCACATTAAAATAAACACGATTGAATAGCCATTCTGGAGATGTGGCTGCAGGATGTCAAGGATTGTATCCTAAATCCCCTCCCAGTTGGGGAACACTTCAGCGGTCTAGGACATTCGACCTCGGACCTTCGGGTGACCATCCTCCAAGGCGGACTTCAGGACAGGCAGCAGTGAAAAGGCTGATAGCTAAGTTCCGTACCCATTGGGAGGGCCTCAACCGGGACCTGGTTCATGTCACACTATAGGTGACCACCATTGAAACACGCACACTCACATTCCTACATGCATCCATTCACAGATTTACACTCTCTCACAGACACTCACAACCCCCCACCCCAGACACACACGCACCCCCTCACAGACTTAGACACTCTACACTCACATACACAAACACATATACACTCTCTCTCACACTCACAACCCCCCACCCAGTCAGACACACAAACCCACATGCACACGTATACATATACGTTTGTGGGGTGAATTTGTACTTGCAGAGTTACATTGTACCTTGCTCAAAAACTGCCTGAATTCATGTAAGACTCGGTTAACTCACTTTTTAGATTAGAATCAGTCTAAACATTATGGCACAGACAGAGAACACAGGACAGGGGGCTAACACCTTCAACATATTATCTGGCTAACACCAATTGTGACAAAGTTAAAAATCACACAGCAGCAGGTTATAGTCCAACAGGTTTAATTTGGAGCACTTGCTTTCGGAGCGACACTCCTTCATCAGGTGGTAGTGATTGTAACCAATTGTTACAGTTAACCTGAGAATGTAACTTTTAAAAAAAAGTTTTGTGATTTACACATGAAAGAAGTGAAACTATCATGGTATTCGAACAGATGAAAGACTCAACAAACAATCAAGATATTTTTCAATGTATGATTTCAGTTACATCACACCGTAAACTTTTGCTATAAATTCTGTGTCTTCCAATTGTGTACTCCACAACCACCTGATGAAGGAGTGTCGCTCCGAAAGCAAGTGCTCCAAATTAAACCTGTTGGACTATAACCTGCTGCTGTGTGATTTTTAACTTTGAATTCTGAAGAGTTTCTTATATTCAAAAAGAATAGGCAGCGAGGTAAAAGTGAAGCAATGTACATTGCAATTGAAAGATGGCATTTGTGAAATCATTAGAGCTGACCTTGGTTTCAGAAATCAAGATGTAGAATGTGTTTGGATGCAGTGAATAAGAGCAGGGGAAAGAAGCCACTAGTGAGAATAGTCTACAGGGCCCCTAACCGTTTAAACAAAAGTAGGACGAAGAATACAAGAAGAAAGATGCTGTGTTTGTGACAAAGGGTGATAATAATCATATATGACTTAAATCTACATAGAAAGTAAAAAAATCAACTTAGCAGCTGTCGTCTGGAAGAAGACTTCATACAACATTTTTGAGAAAGTGTTACTCTGAGAAACTATCTGGAATGGATCAGACAGCAAGTGGGTTTTATGCAATTTGTCAGGATTAATGACTGATCTCAGAGTAAGAGCACCATCAGCAGCAAGCACAACATGTTTGAATTTACATGTTGTTTGAAAATGAGTAGACAAGGTCATAGAATTTCACCGAAGCAGGCCATTCGGCCCATCAAGTCCAGACTAACCTTCTAAAGAGCATCCCACCCAGAAATATCCCACCTGACCTTATTCCTTGTAATTCTGAATTTCCTCTGACTAATCTGCCTAGCCTACACATCCCTGGACACAATGGGCAATTTTAGCAAGGCTAATTCACCTAACCTGCACATCTGTGGACTGTGGGCAGAAACCGAAGCACACGGAGGAAATCCACACAGACAGTCACCTGAGGGTGGAATCGAACACAGATCCCTGGCGCTGTGAAGCAGCAGTGCTAACCAACAGGCCACCATGCTGCCACTAAGGTCAAAAACTAGTATTTTCAACTTAAAGAAGAGCAATTATGTTGGCGTGAAAGCTGAGCTCATTGAAGTGAACTGGTACATGAGACAAGGGGATAGATTAATACACATGTAGTGGCAGACATTTCAGAAAATATTTCAGAATACTCAGAATATGTACATTCCCTAATAGTCTAAAATAATTTCAAGGTCCCACCATCTATAGTTTGTTCAAATGGTTTTTCTTACATTTGTGGCTTTTCGGAACTACCAAATTCGCAAAGGTGGCTGGCAGGTCAGGTGACTGGTCAGAATATAAACAACGGCAGAGAATGACTAAAAGGTAAAGAAGGACAACGACACTACAATCTGAAAGAAAGCTAGTTCGAAATATAAAACCAGGCTTTTAAAAAGGAAAAAAGACAAAGCAAAGTGAGTACTGATCCTCTGAAGAGTAAGAAGGGTACTTAACAGCAGATAATCAGGAAATGTTAAGTGCAATCAATAAATATTTTGATTTTCACCTTCACCATAATAGATACAAAAAGTATTCCAATGATAGCTGTAAACCACGAAATGTAAGAAAGAGTGAATCACTCGGGAAGCGATCCTAAAAAACTGATGAAACTGGCTGACATGTCACTCCATCCAGACAGACTTTATCAGACAGTCTTCAAAAATGTGATTACATCAGGTGAAAGATGTGTTGGTGTTAATTTTCCAAAAGTCACAGTGTTCTGCAAAGTTGAGTCAGACTGTAAAGTCACAAATATGATCCCTCTATTTAAGGCTTGATACCTGTCATGGGGAAGGTGCTAGAACTGATCATTTAAAATGGCTAAATCTGAGAAATGCGACAGAAAATTGAAAGAGTCAGCATTGTTTCTTGAAAGTGAAACATGTTTAATCAAATTATTTAGACTGCTCTGAAAGGGTGGCACAGTGGCTCAGTGGTTAGCACTGCTGCCTCACAGCGCTAGGGACCTGGGTTTGATTCCAGCCTTGGGCAATTGTCTGTGTGGAGTTTGCACATTCTCCCATGACTGTGTGCGTTTCCTCCAAGTGCTCTGGTTTTTTCCCACAATCCAAAGATGTGCAGGTTAGGTGAATGAGCCATGCTAAAATGTCCATATGCTCAGGGATATGTAGGTTAGGTGCATTGGTCAGGGGTAAATATAGAACAATATGGTAGGGGAATGGGTCAGGGTGGGTTACTCTTTAGTGGGCTGGTGTGGACTTGTTTCCACATTGTAGGGATTCTCTGAATCTATGAGTAACATGGCAAAAACAGAATTTGCTTGAAAAAAACTCAACAGATCTGGCAGCAACTACGGAAAGAAAGCAGAATTCATGTTTCAGGTCCAGAGACTCTTCTTCAGAACTGGAAAATGTTTCAAGCATCCACACTTCGTCGGTTCAGTTTTGGAGTAACATGTGGTGGACAGAAAGGAGAGGCAATAAATGTACTATTCTTGGATTTCTAGGATTACAAGCTATGCAAAAGATCCTTGTATAAACCGAAAGCTCATAGCGTAAAGGGTAACATACTGGCATGGATACACAATTGGCTCGGTTGCAGAAAATATCAACTATGTTTAAATGGATATTTGATAGGCAGGATATGATGAGTGGAATATGATATGACTCTAATAGGAGGAGTGTGCCGATCATCAAACTCCAGTACTCCAACAGATGTCCCACAGTGCAAATATCCATGAAATAACCAAAATGATTAAATTGATTTTTTTTAACTGCTATCCAGGACAAAAATTAGTTTCCCATTAGGGTTCATTGATAAACACAATAAGTTTGATTTAAGGTGACCCGAATATAGTGGGCTATGACAAGAAATATGACAGAATCATGTGAAACTCCTCTGAAACCAATCATAACATCACAACCAACACAATACATCTTTCAACTTGAACATGACGTTGAGATTTTCACAAGGCAGTGGGGAGTCGCCTATTTAGGGAAATTATTACTTCCTAACTTTGTTATTAACTTCAGAACTCACTGAAGTAGTATGCAGCTTTTTATCATACCATCTGCCAAAAGCAAACTAGACATTGATAATTCTTGACATGAAGGTCAGAGCAGTTACCTGGCAACTTCATCTCTCTGCTTTCTCCAAAGGACCTCTGTGTTGGACACCAACCACATGCACTCCATGTCCACAGACAATGGCATTTGAAATGTGCCAGTCTCTAAAAACCATCATGGCACAACTCTGATAACTTTTACTTTGCTCCCGTATTTCAATGGTGCACTTTGGGTGCACCAGCAAATATCATTGCAGTGCTGCAGCAAGGATGCTGTTGCTCAGAAACACAGACCCAGCTCATGAACTGGACCAGGCTGCATCTCTGGCCTGTTTGCTTGCTCTTTTTGTGATCATCTGAATGCTCACAGTATCGCTGCCCTGCCTTACCTTTTTGTTCATTGCCTCTCAGCCAGGTCTTGACATGCCCGTACCAGCATTATTTCAATGCTAATTGCCAATGCACATTCAAGTGCAGAAGCATCCTGTAAATGGACCAGAGAGATGACATGAGAGTCCAAAGATGCTGGCAGGTCTTGAATGCCATTGTCTCTGGACAGGGAATAAGTGCAGCCAGTGCCCTGAAGTCTGCCTTAAGATATTGTTGCTGTGTGTGCAAGATGGAAATCTAAAGGAGAAAGGGGCAATCTAGAGTTGCCAGGTATCTTCATAAATTCTTGTTGGCAGGTGATAAGATAGGAGGCTGCATTTTAATGAGGCAAGATGTGCAGTCAATGAGATCAACAAGTAGTCATCCTCCTTAACAGGCATCTTGCTACTGCTTGTCTTGATGTCAGAATCTTGTCTTGATGCTTTGAACTCTAATGTAGAATGCAACTAAGTGTTCCTGACTTCAAGACTGGCCTCACTTGACTTCTCACGTGATTCTCCCAGCTCTCATTAGGGCCAAAACATTTAATAAGATTCTATCATTGATCCTAAGCAAGTTACGAACTGCTACTTTCCAAATTTAAACAAGAACCCTTCTAAACCAAAGGAAAAAAACAAAAGCTTCTGTATTAAGAGTCCAAATCACAGGGTGGAATGAAGTGATTTTCTCACGGTGCTTCTGGTTTCTGGGGACAACATCAAGTTGTTCTGGCCAAATCCAGTTACTGAGCGTGCAGCTCAGTTTTCAGAGTCTTTGAGCAATGTCCTTTACTCACAGAGAGAGTAGATGGGACAGAACCTCACCACAACCACCAGGGGTGTTCTTTTCTTTGCCAGGGAACAAAGAGAGAGAGACCTGTCCTCGTTGGTCTTTTTTCTTAGAGGTTTCCTTTTAATTGGTCCATGGCTCTGTCGCAAAACAGAAATTCACAATCCAGTGTTGCTGGGAAACCTGCAGCCTAATGTTCCTTTCACCAGTTTGTCTCGCAAGAGTAACAAATCCATCGTATCTGTCCCTTGGCAGGTCTAAAAAGAACAACATTTATGAACAATACATGGAAAGTTCCACTTTTGACCATTGACTTCAAAGAAGTCATTTGATAAACTTGTGCTCAGGTCAACTTTTTATGACTGAGATGAGGGGAGTGAAGGCATGAAAGCTAAATTTGCAGATGACCCAAAGATAGATTGGAAAGAATGTTGTGAAGAAGATAGGTTGCAGAGGGGCAGAAAAGTTAAATTAGTGAACAAAAATCTGACAAATGGAATACCATGTGGGAAAATATGAAGATGTTTCCTGCTCCAGTAAAAATGAAAAAGGAGATGACTACTCGAATGGAGAATGACTCTAATTCTGAGGTACAGAACAATTTAAGTATTCTAGTGCATGAGCCACAAAGAAAAGTTTGCAGATGCAGCACATCATCAAGAAGATCATTCGGATGTTATCTTTTTTCTAATGAGAGGAAATTGTGATAACACTATGGCTTTTAGAGGTGCATTTTGACCTTTTCCTTTGAAGAAAAGTTTTGAGACAGAGGTGAAAAGTTGTCTGTTACAAACCAATAATGTAACAGTTTGTGAGGCCCTGGTTTTTTTGTTAAGTTCGAACAACAGAAGCAGCATCAATGGGTGAAGTTAGGTGCCAACAGAAGCAGGGTTTTCACCTAACTTTCAATTGTTGGGGGTTTTGCAGTTGGCTGTGGAAGCTATTTCATTTCTGTCTGCCACAGCAAAAAGCTGGAGTTTTCTCTTTTGACAAGAATTTTTTCTTGGTGTTCATTTCTCCAGGACTAGAGAAATGCATGGGAGACAATCTGTTTTACTGAATTTACCTTTGCCAAGGCTGTGTTTTTGGAATGGACCATCTCCTCTGCACAGAAGCTCTTCAGCCATATTCTGAAGCAGACTCGTTACCACAGCCATGTCTCCTTCCTCCACCCTACTCCGACCTATCACCCTCACCTTGACCTCTTTCCACCTATCACATTTCCAACTCCCCTCCTCCAAGTCCCTCCTCCCTACCTTTTATCTTCTCCTGCTGAACACTCTCTGCTCATTCCTGAAGAAGGGCCTGTGCCCGAAACGTCGAATCTCCTGTTCCCTGGATGCTGCCTGACCTGCTGTGCTGTTCCAGCAATAAAGTTTCAACTTTGATCTCCAGCATCTGCAGACCTCACTTTCTCCTGTGTTTTTGGAATGTCACTATATTGCTGTTTAGTAATTAAATAATCTATTAACTCTATTAGAGTTAAAGTTACATGAACCCTTCTTTCTTTTGTTTGCATTTTAACAGTAGGGCAAGAATAAAGTGTGTTTTGCTTAAAGCCGAGTATTATAACCATTCGAATTACATCTGGAACATAGCAACTTACGCTTGCCTTTCAGTACAATAAAAGTTAGGGTCTCGGCTATCTCCTGATACATCTTAAGTGGGTTTGGTCTTATCCATAACAATAGAGGTAACCAGATTCTTTCTGGACAGGGGAATCAAAGATTATTGGAGTACGTTCTGATATAATGTGATAGTTCCATTGCCATGCAATCCCGTGTAAGAGGAAAATCGTGGAATAACAGCACCAATTAAATCAATAGTACCGGAATCGCATTATAGCCAATACAAGTAAGAAAATTGGCTTTCTACAAATCATGGGCAAAATTCTTCAATCGTGTTAGAGCCAATTCGCGTTGAACAAACACGCATTATAGCAGAACCGACTTTAGATGGGAATATACTACTTCAAACACAAAGATCAACCACTGAGTTATTGAATGGTAGAACAGTTTCAATAGCCGATTATCGCTACTTCTGCTCCTACTTTGTATGTCTGTATTGCTTTCCTGAGGCAGACAAACCAAAGATAATGGTTTATCTTTCTGACCTTTTCATGATGCAAAATTACAATACAGTGGAACAAATTTACTTTGCATCTTGTGTACCTAATATCACAACTGGAGATGTTTCTGTATCTGTAAGTAGCATACATCCGGAACTGTGCAAGCTGGGAAGATTACACATTCTGCCTGATGCATCATCAAGCAGTTTTGCAGTCAGTGAATGATGGCATGTTTAAAGAGATTCCAAAAGAATACATGCTGTAAAGGCCACAATGAGCTTCCTCTAAACATCTATGACCCTTTGGGTCCTGGTTAGTGGTTGTTGTTCTAGTTTCCTGAACTGAGCTTATATGAGTTGATCACCAAATTAAGAATGCAAATATAAATATGATAATCAGAGAAAGACTGTTAGTACTGAGAGACACATGGCAAACTGTCTTCTTGAAAATGTTACACAATCAAGGTGTATTCCAGAGGAATAACTTAGTTTCCTTATTTATACATGAAATGTTTTCAATATTAATATGTTAATTTGACAAGAATTTCAAAGCTGCTCGTGCATTTTCCAAATAGGTCCCCTGAATGACTACAACTTGTCGTATTGCACTTGAGCTTCTGACAAGCTCATCAAGACCAATGGATCCAAAATCTCTTTGACCTTAACAATAATAATTAATAGGGGTCCATATTTCTGCCGACAAGAAATCCCACTTGTTTGAAAGATGGACTGACTGTACAATAAACTCAGTAAGAGATGTTAATTATCCGAGAATCAAAGAATGAACATTCCTGCTAGTCTCTCTTCCATTAGAGTTTGATATGATGGGATTTCAATCAACTGTACAATCTACTATGCTTCTCATAACCAACCCACCAACCTCACAACTTAACAGCGAGAGATAAAAATAACCTTATATCCATGCTAACTTTGAAGACTTTGAAGAAGTTGCATCTTCAGACTCCAGTATTGTTTCCAACTGTTGCAAGGATCACATTCGGCCTTTGGGCCCGGCTGACAGTTTGGTTCCACTGCTGACAATTCAGCCACAATTGTCTATAAATCAACTTAATGCAAACTGATTCTCGTTGACTGGATAAATATGTCATCCTAACTTAGAACTGAGTTTACCTGGTTAAATTCAGGAAGCAAATACGACCAAATCCAGTTTTGTTTAATTTGAATTTGAAGTTGAATTAATTGTTCATCCCTTTAGCTGTGCACTATTTCAGTTGATGGCACTCTTTTAATTGCACAATTGGTACAAACAGAACCTGATACTCATTATCAGTCAGTGAATGCAATCAAGTGAATAAAACATAAATCTTGAAGAATATATTTGTAATAAGCCCAGTTGTGATTGCAGTCATATGACAGCACTACCTGTCTACTGTACTTTCTTTATGCAATATGTTTGCTGTTTTCAACAATGAGGCTTATAATAAAGTGTTATGTAAAAAGATGACTCACCAAAACTGCTCTTTATTCTAAGCCTCCTCTTCAATATTCAGAATTATCATCTATTCACAGTCATTGTTAAAGACATCAGGTGCAGAAAAAAAGACTTTGATCAAGAAAATTCAATGTACAATACTCAAAAACCTGGTCACTAAAAGGAGAGATCAAATGGTCTTGATCACTGATTAACACACTTTTTCAAGCTATGATTTGGAGATGCTGTTGTTTGACTGGGGTGTACAAAGTAAAACATCACACAACACCAGGTTATAGTCCAACAGATTTAATTAGAAGCAGTGCTCCAAAAGCTTGTGCTTCTAATTAAACCTGTAGGACTACAACCTGCTGTTGTGTGATTTTTAACTTTTTCAGGCTAGTTCAACCAAAAAGGATGTTAGTTTCTCGGTACCCACAAGTTGCAGAAACTGTTGCAAAACACATGGACGTGGGGAAATCAGTACAAAACTCTGGAAAAGATCATTTTGACCAGATGACTTTGTGTGCCTTGAAAACAAAAAGCCCTACTGCAGTTAGTCCCCCAAAAATGTTTCCAATATGTATACTGGTGACTGCCCAATATAAGGTATATACATAACACCTATATTTTTCTAATTCAGAGCATTGTGCAAAAAGGCAATGTTAAATAACTAAAATGTGCTGCAGTTAATTGAGGAAGCAGGTGATGTTATTCTAAAATTTTCATGTGTCGCAGTTACATAGGCATATAATATATCTCAGAGTTGTTCAACAGGTCGCCCGTAGGTCACAACAGAATACTGCAAGGACAAACAAGATTTGGTTAAAAACTAATGGAACTGGAAGATTTTGAAAGCAGTGTTCCTCCAATAAAAGAGTGCTTCCCTCCTGCATTTACCTCTGATAGGATCACTTGTAAGCCTATCAGCAGCAAATGAGAAACACACTGTTCTTGGAAGAGCAATGAGCATCACAACATGAGTGTTTTCACTCAACCTCAGGCCTGGGGCTGGAACCGACAGTCTGGGGGACAGGATTCCAGGGAAATGGTAAATAATGATTGAGATATGCAGAGAGATCAGGTAGCTTACAATCAAAGGAGTAGACTAGGAGGTCAGAAGCAGCAGTGCTCGTAGCTACAACACAGCCTGGACGGCTGGAGTGTTAGACTGGACATGCATTGGCACCTTCACATCTGTCTCGCTCCAAACAGTGGTAACTGGGTGCCTGGGTGAGTAAGTGATTCTCAGAAACACAGAAAATAGATGTGGGAGAAGGCCATTTGGCCCGTCAAGCTTGCAGAACCATTCAATATGACCAAGGTTGATCATGCAATTTCAGTAACCCACTCCCACTTTGTCTACACACCCCTTGATCCCCTTAACTGTAAAGGCCACATCCAGGTGCCTCTTGATTATATCTAACAAACTTGTCCCAACAGCTTCCTGTAGCACTGACTGACAGAAAACAAATGGTTCATTTGTTTTATGTCAATCACTGACAGTTGCTTAGTCGTGCTTATTAGGATTAGCTTTCAATTCTAGATTTATAATGAAAATTAAATTCCACTAGCTGCCATGGTGAAATTCGAATCCATATCCTCACAGCATGAACCTGGTTCTCTGAATCAGTCTTTCAGTGACATTATGAGGAAGCCACCACATCTCCTTAATATGTGCATTTACATATTAAAACATGAAAATTACATTTTGTAAAAGATGCCACTTCAGAAAAGTGGATCATGTATTTTAAACAGAATGTTCCACACAGATCATTGTGATATGACCTGCAGTCATTTATGATTACAAAAATAAGAATTTTGATATCACTTATAACACAAGTTTAAACATTTTCTGTTAGATTGTTGCAATAACTTGCTGCATAGAAATAGGCCAATCAATCCAAATAATCTTCATAAAATTTAAGATAATCACTCATAAATCCAGTTAGGAGTTCAGGAGAAATGTCTTCTTCCAGAATGGTCAGAACACTAAATTTGCTGTCATGAGTGGTTCAGCCAATGAGCACAGAGGTAGTGAAGGAAAATCAAGATAAATGGATGAGAACAGAAGGATATATTGAAAGGGGAGGATGAAGAAGGTGGCAGAAGGACTGTTTAGAACACAAACATTGCTGGTTTGTGTAATGGAAGTTGTATCTCACATAGTTTATCACTGAAGATGGTATTTATGAATTCTCAAAAGACCAATCCACACTTTAGTTGCAGCTTGAGGCCCATGGCTGTATTGCACCTTGAAATGAAAATCTTCTGAAACATCTAATCTCACATGTACTTAGCTTCCTTTTATGATTCAAGCATGTGGTTGACTATTTCACTTTTCAGGGATGTTAGAAATCTTTTTTCATTCACTCATGGAATGTGGGGGTCGCAGGCTCAGCCAGTATTTATTGCCCAATTCGAGACACCCTTGGAAGGTTGATGGTGAACTGCCATCTTGAACTGTAGTGCTGGTAACAAGGTCAGCCAGGTGGATCTCATCGAATCTGAGTTCCCCAATTAGGGCTGTTAACCTGGTTTAATCCGGAAGCCCTGGCTGACAGATAGAAACAGGAGTGTCAGAACTTCTGTTCACTCTGAAAGTTGGCTCTGACAGAGCTGGATCAGTGTCAAGTTCCTCTCCACATGTAAATAATGGATGACTTGATGACGGGATACCAGCCCCTGTGGAGCTGTTTTCCATATGCTGTAGGTTGACTCATAATGCCAACAGGGATGGAATTCCAGGATTCTATCCCAACAATCCTGAAGAAACACTAACATATCCCCAAATGAGGATGGTGAGTGGCACAGCACAAAACCACAGCCTAATGAGCATTAAAAGCTATTCAAACCAACATCTGTCTATCAATTATTATTAACAGATTGTTCTGTACTAATCACTGCTTTATGAGTTGTACTTACTCATGATAGTAAAAAAAAATCTGTATCATTTATAACATAGTCATGTCTACTCCACACAGATGAAACTTGGGAATTTATTTAACAGCAGCTTCAATGGATGAAAACACATTACATTTCATTCTATTCTGCTTTTCCAAATGCTCCAGCTTTGCAGCCCTTTAACTTGGCTGGTGACAGAACAGTTGTAAATTTGTAAAAGGTTCAAGCATCCAAAAACATACATTCCCAAATTATAAGGATGCTTACCATCAGGCAAGCCAACATGGAATTATCCATGTTCTGTGAGAACCAACTTTGTAGGCCAACTCAGAACCCCAACCACTTGAGAGATTGCTGTTAAACTGTTTTAACTGGCCTGATGAGAAGAAGTGTTATTCTTGTCTCACCCTTCACCTGTACTCCTGGTGATGTACTTCATTTGTGGATATTGGCTGAAAAAGTTCGGACTGTTGTCCTCGAAGAGAAGCTGAGAGAAGATATCACAAAAACATTCAGAATTATAAGAGTTCTGGACACAGGCAACAGGAATAAACTGTCAAGGGCCCAGGAATAAGAGGGCACAAATTTCAAATGATTGGCAAAAGACACAGAAGCAAAACTGGCAAGAAGAAAAGCCCTTCGACACAAAAAGTGGTAAAGCTCTTTAATGTCCTGCCTCAGGGTGTGCTGAAGGCAGACTCAATTGAAGCATTCAAAAGGGAATTGTTATCTGAAAAGGAAACATGTGCAGGGTTATGGCGAAAAGATGGAAGAATGGCACAATGCAAATTGTTCATTTGGACAGCCAGTGCAGACATGATGGGCCAAATGATCATCTTCTGCGGATGAAAAATTGTGTGATTCTAAGATTGCAGCTAACTCTGGGCTTTTTATGGCTATTCTTCCCTCCATTCAGATTTTCAGCTGGGTTGGGAAGGGCCTTGAAAATTCAACACAAAATACAATCTAACGAAATTTATACATGTGTTCATACACGATCTCCAGTTTTAGTTCAATTCATCTCACTTAAAACTTTGGAGGGAATGACAGATATTCACCACCTGTGATGTTGGTGAGTTTTTGATTTTATTTTTTGGATTCAATTGTTCAATTGTTGGATGCAGACTCGGCCAGCATTCATTGTCCAACCTTAACTGCCCTGGAGAAGGCAGAGGTATGTTGTCTTCTTAAACCACTGTCGTCCTTCGGATCCAAGGAGAAGGGATAGACATGCTGTGAGGAAGGGAGTTCCAGAATTGTGATCCAGCAACAGTGAAACAACAGTCGTATCATTCCAAGTCAGGAAGGTGTATGTGGCTTGGACGGCAAGTTACAGATCCTGCATTTGCTTCCCTTGTTCTTCCAGATGGCAGAGGTTTGGGGTTTAGACAGTGCTCTCGAAGGGGCTGTAATGCATCTTGTAGATGGTATACACTGCTGCCACTGTGCCTCAGTGTTGAAGGAAATGGGTGTTCACAATGGTGCATCGGCTTGACACTCAAGTGTCTGCTTTGACCTGGATAATGTTGAGCTTCTTGAACATTGTGGGAGCTGCAGGCAAGTGGAACTTGTTGATGGTGGTGCAGTCACTGAGGATAGAGATGAGTTGCACACAACAGAATCCCAAGCTTCTGACCTGCTCTGTAGCCACAGTTCAGGTTTTGGTCAGTGGTAACCCTTCGGACATTGATGGGAAGTGATTCAAGGATGGTAATTCTTTAGAACGTCAAGGAGCAATAGTCAGATTCTCTCTTATCAAAGATGGCCATTGCCAAACACTTGTGTGATATGAATGTTACTGTTCATTTAACAGCCTGGGTGTCGTCCATGTCTTGCTGCATTTTTCGCAGACTGCTGCAGGAACTGAGGGGTAATGAATCAATGTGATCAACATTGTCCAATCAATGGTGAACATCCCCTTTTGACGGTTTGATGGAGGGAAGGTCATTCATGAAGCAGCTGAAGTAAGTTGGGCCCAGAACACTAGCCTGATGAACTCCTGCAGATATACCCTCAAGGTGAGACGACTGACGTTTAAAGATCACAACAATTTTCCATTGTGCTTGGTATGACTCCAATCAGCACAAAGCCTTCCCTACTTGTATCATTATGATAACCAGCTCAGAAATGATAGTGTAGGCAGGTAGGTGTTTTGATCAGAGGAGATCATCTCAAAGTCATATGATCCTCACAGAAGCAAAATTACACTGCAGCTTTGGACCTGCATTGCAGTGGAGGCAAATATATTTATAGAACAAAGGCATTTAAATTGTAACTTCTAAATTATAAACAATTCAATTCCTGACAGCTACTTAATGTCTCAAATGTATATCGAAATGACACCAAATCATTTCATTTTCAGATTCTCCATAAAACTTCACATGCTGTTTTCCAGAGCTTCATTAGAAATATAAAGCATCTTTAGGGCACATTACTTTGTATGGGCATTACTTAAATGTCTTGCAAAGACAATGTTGTCGAGATGTTTAAATGGAATGGACTTTTAGTTCAATTTAGTCCAAACATGATAAATGTGAAGTAGTACTTATTGGATGAATAGGCAGTATTCTTTTTTTCAGAAACAATAAATCCCTGTGAAGTGACAAAATTGAGGTATTTAAAAGTCATCAATATCAATTGGATGTGAAAACTCTGAACCTCACAGGACGAAGGTTGTACCAGCTTGTGGATCTTTTAGCACTCAGGACAAAATAAAATCAAGTGGCCTATCCGAGATTAAATTGAAATAATAAAAGATGTAAGCAATAAAGTTTTAAGAATGTGTAAGCAAAATGCCAAATGCAATAATGAGTGCAGTCTGTCGCTGAGAACTGCTGTGTGGTCGTATTGTCCCAGTATGTCCAGATATGTCTAGATTTCCTTTAACTGAATATCAAATGGAATATATTCAATAATGCCTGTCTTTTGGCAGTTAGATTTTGAACATCCAACCTTTATATGAGAAATTTGTAGCTCAGGTTTGCTCGCAGAGCTGGAAGGTTCATTTCCATACGTTTCGTCACCCGACAAGGTAACATCTTCAGTGGGCCTCTGGATGAAGCACTGCTGATAATTCCTGCTTTCTATTTATATGTTTGGGTTTCTTTGGGTTGGTGATGTCATTTCCTGTTCTTTTTCTCAGGGGTAGATGGGATCGAACTCGATGTGTTTGTTGACACAGTTCTGGTTGGAATGCCGTGCTTCTGGGAAGCCAGACAGAGACATGCATGAGAATTCCTGTTCTGCCCTTCAATAAGATCAGCTGACCAGTTTATGTTTTGAATTCCATATTCCAAACTACCTCTTCACTAACTTAAGATTCCTTTGCTTAACAGAAATCTGTCTCCCTCTCTATTACAACTTTGATGACTCTGCTTCTTCTGCATTCTGAGGCAGAGTTTCACTGTTTTACAACCCTCAAAGAGAAGATGTTTCGCCTCTACCGGTCATAAAAAAAAGACCCCTAATTTTTAAACAATGTCCTTGGTTCTGGACTCACCCACAAAAAAGAAACATTTGGTCCTCCTCCACCTTGTCAAGACATTCACGATCTCATATACTTCAATCAAGTCATCCTTCACTCTTCTAAACTCCAATGGAAACAAGACCAATCAGTCCAATCTTTCGTCAAAAGACAACCCACTCATTCCAGGCAGTCAAAAACAAAGAATCAGACAGGAAATGCAGGAGTCTCCTAGGATCCCTCCCATAACTGGTTTTGAAAGCTTATGAGGGCACTGGTTCCTCAAGAGGTGCAGATTGAGTCAGGCTTCTGGCACCACAAATGCCTGACTGCAAAGCAAGAAGGGTAGGTCGTGCCTCACAAACCTTATTGAGTCCTTCAAGGTGGTGACCAAACACATGGATGAGGTTAAAGCAGTTGATGTGGTGTATACAGATTACAGTAAGGCGTTTGATAAGGTTGCCCGTGGTAGGCTATTGCAGAAAATGCAAAGGCATGGATCAGAAACTGGCAAGCTCTAAGAAGACACAGGGTAGTGGTCGATGGGAAACGTTCATCCTGGAGTTCAGTTACTAGTGGTGTCCCACAAGGATCTCTTTTGGGGCCATTGCTGTTTGTCATTTTTATAAATACCCTGGATGAAGGTGTAGAAGGGTAAGTTACTAAATGTGTGGATGACACTCAAGTCGAAGGAGCTGTGGACAGTGCAGAAGGATGTTGCAAGTTACAGAGGGATAGAGATAAGCTGCAGAGCTGGGCTGAGATGTGGCAAATGGAGTCTAATGCGAAAAAGTGTGAGGTGATTCACTTTGGAAGTAGTAATAGGAATACACAGTATTGAGCTAATGGTCAGATTCTTGGTAGTGTGGATGAGCAGAGAGATCTCAGTGTCAATGTGCATAGATCCCTGAAAGTTGTCACCCAGGTTGATAGGGTTTTAAGAAGACATAGTGTGTTAGCTTTTATTGGTAAAGTGACTGAGTTTCGGAGCCATAAGGTCATGTTGCAGCTGTACAAAACCTGGTGCGGATGCACTCGGGAGTATTGCATACAGTTCTGGTCACCGCATTATAGAAAGGATGTGGAAGCACTGGAAAGGGTGCAGAGGAGAGTTACTAGTATGTTGCCTGGTATGGAGGGAAGGTCTTATGACGAAGGGCTGAGGGACTCGAGGCTGTTTTTGTTGGAGAGAAGTTAAGAGGTGACTTAATAGAGGCATACAAGATGATCAGAGGATTAGACAGGGTGGACCATGAGAGCTTTTTTCCTCGGATGGTGATGGCTAGCACAAGAGGACATAGCTTTAAATTGAGGGGTGATAGATATCGAACAGATGTCAGAGGTAATTCTTTACTCAGAGAGTAGAAGGGGCATGGAATGCCACAGTCGTGGACTCGCCAACATTAAGGGCATTGAAATGGTTACTAGGTAAACATATGGATGATAATGGAATAGTGTAGGTTAGATGGGCTTGAGATGAGTTACACGGGTTGGTGCAACATCAAGTGCCAAAGGGCCTGCACTGCACTGTAATGTTCTATGTTCTATGAAGAGAGGATGAAGAAAGCAAGACTGAGAGTGAGAGGGGCTTCATTAGTTAGAAGAACAGGCAGTCATCTTTGCGGCTGCAGATGTGGCTCCTGGATAGTGTGTTGCTTCCCTGGTCTCAGGGTTAGGGATGTCACTGAGCAGTTGCAGGGCATCCTAAAGGGAGAGGATCTCAAGATACAAGTCATGGTACACATTGGTACCAATGTTATAGATAGGATGAAGGATGAGATCTTGCATCAAGAATTTAAGGAGTAATGTAGTAGACTAAGGAGCAGTGTCTCAAAGGCGGTAAAATTTGGATGACTATCTGTACCTAGGCAAGCAAATACAAAAATAAGAGATCACAGCAGATACATGTGCAGCTCAAGGATTGGACAAAAGGGAGGGCTTTAAATTCCTGCATCACTGACACTCTTTTTGAGGAAGGTGGGTCATATACAAGTGGGATGGTCTGCATCTGAACTAGAATGGGGCAAACAGCCTTATGGTTTGCTCAAGCTGTTGGAAAGAATTTAAGCTGGTTTGGCTGGGGGAGAGGACATTGTTAGTACAATAGGGGCACAACACACTTGAATCAAGAAACCAAGGAACAGGGATTTCAGCCATGTTACGTTTCAGAGGCGTATGGAGGAGCTGGATGGCCTCTGCTCTGAGTATTTTAGTGAAGAAATATGAGTTAAGGGTGTGGATTAATACATGGAATTGCGATGTTGTTGCCATGACAGAGATAGGTTTGAGGGAAGGACTGGACTGGCAAATTAACATTCAGTCAGGACAGGAGAGGGGTTAAGAGAGAAATCAGGAATGATATATTCGAAGGGTTTTCAAATGAGAATAGAAAGGGGGCACTCACACTGTTACAAGTGTATTCTCAACCCCTAAATAGTTAGCGGGCAGTAGATACTGAGAATCATAATATAAAGGGTTGAGAGCGGGCAGATTTCTTGAAATAATTTAAGGCACAGGGAGTTCAGCCATTTGGTTTCCAGCTTTTAATAAAAAATTTGCACAAAGTCCAACAAAAGATGCTGACCTAATTCTGAGGAACAAAGCTGGATAGGTGATCAAGATGGAACACTGGGAGAGCATTTTACTGATAGCAATCACTATACGTGTTTAATGATTAGATTAGATTAGATTACTAACAGTGTGGAAATAGGCCCTTCGGCCCAACAAGTCCACACCGACCCTCCGAAAAGCAACCCACCCAGACCCATTCCCCGACATTTACCCCTTCACCTTACACTACGGGCAATTTAGCATGGCCAATTCACCTAACCTACACATCTTTGGACTGTGGGAGGAAACCGGAGCAGAGAAACCCACGCAGACACGGGGAGTGTATGTATCTTTAGTGAGTGTGTGTTTAGAGTCTGTACGTGTGTTTCATGTGTGTGCATGTTTAACACGTATCTGTGTGTTGCAAATGTAATGCAAATGCAGGGCCAGCATGTTTTCTTCTGGGTGAAGTGCAGGAGTAATAAGCCCTGACAACACTGGGTGTCTTGACAATATTTAGGACTGGAGAAAATAATAAGGAGAGACTCTTAACAGGTACAAAGGGAGAAAATCATAGGAGATCATAGTGGGGGATGGGAGAATCCCAAGCTATTCTGTCCGAATATCAAGGGAAAGAGGATAACCATGCAAAGAGTGGGATTAAAGAAACAATCTGTAACCAAGGGAAGCAGGAAGACATTGTCAAGTTGTTAAATGAGTGTTTCACATCTGTCTTCAATTTGGACAGGAAGGTCGGAGGTACAGAAT
>NC_057751.1:3878675-3884058 GCF_004010195.1 Chiloscyllium plagiosum
GGAGTGGACCAAGACATCCCAGAGGGAACAGACAATGCAGAATGCAGATGAGGAAGGGTGGGAGGGGAGGGAAATACAAGTCTAGCAGTGGCATACTGCTGCAGCTGACTGAAATGGAAGCTTGTGAATGTTCAAATGCAGGGCCTGATGCGATGGCAAGCGAGGATTGGAGGACCCTATCTTTATTATGGGAGGGTTGAGAGTGAAATGTGGGACATGAGTTGGACACGGCTCAGGGCCTTGTCATCTGTGCTGGCTGGAATTCTCAGTCGGAGAAAAAGGTGGACATTTCTGAGAGTCCCTGCGGAAGGTCACATCAGCAGAACAGATGTGATGGAGATGGAGATACTGGGAGAATAGAATGAACCCCTTACAGGAAGCACCACATGAGGAGGTATCATCCAAACAACTGTGGGAGGCGATGAGCTTGTCATGATTATCAATGGCCAGTCTAAACCCTTAAATGGAAAGACAGATGTTGAGGAAGGGAAGGGAGGAGTCTGAGATGGCCATGCAGGTGACGCATGACCTCCAAGATTGTCATAGAAATATGGATGTTGTTTCATGACCGTATTCAAATATGGAAGCCAAGATTAAACCTTCACCCAACTCTACAAATTGTAAACTGCAGTACAGGCGCAATTAGCTTTGCATTGAAAGTGCCTCGTCAGATGCTAACAGCTGAATTGTTTCAGAACAAACCATTCTTTCCACCTCCAACGAACTTGTTTTGTTAGAAGAGTGCAACATTGGCTTGATGTCACCCAGTTCAGTAGAAGGCCAAAAGCATACCATAAGAAGGACTGCACTTGACAGTTGAAGAAAACAGCATGTTCTATGACGTCCAAATATACTAAGTAGTCACTTCATGGAATCTTCCTGCCACCACCATTCCTCACTCCCACACTGCTAACATTGGACACAGATCACAGAATCTTCGAGAAGGGTGAAATGAGGTTGATAAAACCTGGAACCCCAGCATTCTGTCTCTGCACCTTTTTCAACTGTGTCTTCAGAGAACACCTTTGACTGGCAGCTGAGCTGAATAGTATCTCCAGCTCCTTGTACCTACTGGTAAGTATCATCAGACTGACCAGACCCAGAAGACCATCTCAACAAGACAACCCAAACAGCAGAACTAGCCCTAGTCAATAGAGGAAGTCCAAATCGCCAACTGCAGATCTTGAAACATGAGCCATCCCTTGAAGAATTAAGAACAGACTGTCTCAGCCTTACTGAACAGGTTGTCCCAATCTTTTCAGACAAATAGTTAATTACAGCGGTAGATTCCTGAGGACACAATGTAGTGCAACCTCGGAAGCACGTGTCAGAAGTAGACACTTCATGAAGATGTGAGAGTGTTTACTGAGGAGGGCCTGTGAAGAGATTGACAGAGTTTAATTCTCCTTGATAAAGTATTCAATAAAGATGTGGTGATCCTTCCAGCTAATTCTTGTCCTGTTTGTCAATTTCATCACGTAACTCACCTAAGTTGAAAAGGGTTACTGCAAACTGATCAAGTTTAGTCAAGGAACATTTACTCGCTTTTCAACATCGTGATTACTCAAAAAGAAGTGGGGTTAGAAGAAAGGATAGAGTCAGAGGGAGGGTTCCAGAGGGGTTTGGATATATTTTGAATTGTTGCAGCCGACATTCCCGAATGCCTGAAAGGAAAAGAAATGTTACAACGTCGAATGAGCTGGAGAATGAAGGAAGAGATCAAGAGTGTGCATTTGGTGGTGGATGGCACTGAGGAGGATCTCAAGATGAGGTGAAAACAACTCTCTGAGGAGCGCTGAACATCATGGAGACACCTGTGATCCTGGGTGAAATTTTACTTGAAATCCAAGTCGGGTGAGTCTGAGCAGGAGGCAGTCACTACAGAATGAGATGTGGCTGAGGAAGCAAATTTTGGTAAAAACTTTGTCTTATACTTGAACAGAAACAAAAGAAACGACAGTGAGCAAGAAAGAAATTTAAAATGGAAATCCTGTCAGAGACAGGACGAGAACGTCTTCAAAGTAGTCATACCTCGAAGAGGTGTGACTGTGACATAATTTCAAGGCAAGGGCCCATTCTGTAAAGAGGGACTTGTGCTGATTTTGTGTAGTTCTTTGCTACTGCAAATTTGATGGGCCGAAGAGCGTGATTGTAGTACGTGAGTTTTCATCCCATCAGTTAGATTGGATTCATGCTCCCTCTTGCTATCCATTTATGTTTTTGGCATCTTTGCTGCGAGGATTGATTTTGTTCCACTTTAAAATTCTTGTTCTATTCCTCCATTTCAGTTAATCCTCCTCAATTTGTGTACTAACTAGTATTTTCAGGCCCAAACGTTGGCAGTTGATTTTCTTTCGAGCTTCAGTCAATACCAGCTGAACAAGTAGCATGAGCTGGCTACAAAAAAATTCAAAGTATCCTCACTTTTTCCCTTGTGACTGAAAGTTTGGCTTCAGTTTGTTGGTTCTCCCAATGACTCACACAAAAGAAAATCACAGTATCGGAAAAAATGGTCACAAAGGGGAGGCGATGGCCATCACTGGACTGTCACTTCAGAGAGGAAGTAGTGAGGACTGCAGATGCTGGAGATTAGAGTCACAAAGTGTGGCGCTGGAAAAGCACAGTTGGTCAGGCAGCATCCGAGGATCAGGAGAGTTGACGATTTGAGCAGGAGCTCTTCAACAGATGCTCAAATCGTCAACTCTCCTGCTCCTCGGATGCTGCCTGACCAACTGCACTGTTCTAGCGCTACACTTTTTGACTGTTAATTCAGAGATACAGGGAATGTTCTCGGGACACAGGTTCAAATTGTGACATGGCAGATGGTGGAATTTGAATTCAATGTAAATCTAGAATTCAGAATTTAATGATGACATGAATTCGACTGTCAGAAAACCTCATCTGATTCACTAATGTCCCTTAGGAAAGGAAACAACCGTGCTTACCTGGTCTGGCCTACATATGACTCCAGACCCACAGCAATGTAGTTAACTCTTAACTGCCCTCAAGATTAGGGATTGGCTAGCCTAGCTCATGTTTGGATGTGGTCTATCTAGACTTCCAAAAGGTCTTTGATAAGATGGCACACGGGACGCTGCTGAGCAAGGTGAGGGCCCATGGTGTTCGAGGTGAGCTACTGATATAGACTGAGGTTTGGCTGTCTGACAAGGCAGAGAGTTGGGATAAAAGGTTCTTTTTCAGAATGGCAGCCGGTGACAAGCGATGTCCCGCAGGGTTCAGTGTTGGGGCCACAGCTGTTCACGTTATATACTAATGATCTGGATGAAGGGACTGGGGGCATTCTAGTAAAGTTTGCCGATGATACAAAGTTAGGTGGACAGGCAGGTAGAACTGAGGAAGTGGGGAGGCTGCAGAAGGATCTAGACAGTTTGGGAGAGTGGTCCAGGAAGTGGCTGATGGAATTCAATGTGAGCAAATGAGAGGTCTTGCACTTTGGAAAAAAGAATACAAGCATGGACTACTTTCTAAACGGTGAGAAAATTCGAAAAGCCAAAGTACAAAGGGATTTGGGAGTGCGAGTCGAGGATTCTCTAAAGGTAAACATGCAGGTTGAGTCCGTGATTAAGAAAGCGAATGCAATGTTGTCATTTATCTCAAGAGGGTTGGAATATAAAAGCAGAGATGTGCTACTGAGACTTTATAAAGCTCTGGTTAGGCCCCATTTGGAGTACTGTGTCCAGTTTTGGGCCCCACACCTCAGGAAGGACATACTGGCACTGGAGCATGTCCAGCGGAGATTCACACGGATGATCCCTAGAATGGTAGGTCTAACATACGAGGAACGCCTGAGGATCCTGGGATTGTATTCATTGGAGTTTAGAAGATTAAGGGGAGATCTAATAGAAACTTACAAGATAATACATGGCTTGGAAAGGGTGGACACTAGGAAAGTGTTTCCCTTAGGCAAGACTTGGACCCGCGGACACAGCCTTAGAATTAGAGGGGGTAAATTCAGAACAGAAATGCGGAGACATTTCTTCAGCCAGGGAGTGGTGGGCCTGTGGAATTCATTACCGCAGAGTGCAGTGGAGGCTGGGACACTAAATGTCTTCAAGGCAGAGATTGATAAATTCTTGATGTCACAAGGAATTAAGGGCTACGGGAAGAATGCAGGTAAGTGGAGTTGAAATGCCCATCAGCCATGATTAAATGGCAGAGTAGACTCGATGGGCTGAATGGCCTTACTTCCACTCCTATGTCTTGTGGTCTTATGTTGCCCTCAGCCTGTGAATGAATTTTAAAAAAATCTTAGACCCACTAAAATCTGCACCACCCACCTCAAGGTTTATTTATCTCGAAGTATATTGTGCAAGACTCCCAAAGAAAGGGATTCTGATTCTCAAAGGAAGATAGACAATATGCCAGAGCACTTTTGATGTCACATTACTGGTGTGATCTCTGTTGCTTCAGATACAGAAGATTGTTTCAGACGGGACTCTGTGTTTACAGTATGCTGCCTGCCTTTATACTGCAGTCAAACTGCCTGCAGGAGAATCTAGTTACTACTCAGAAATAAATCAGAATTATCTTTAAATCTTGCTTGTCAGTGCTGAAATATATTCTGGAGTACATTTTAAAACAATGAAGACTGGTACCATACGAACTTCAGTTACCTACTGAGGCTAAAAATTACAACAAAATTATACACTCTTATGTCAGCCCCCATTGTAGTTTAATGTAACATTAAATAAGAATGAAATTCAATTTGTTGCACTTGAATAAAATGAGTCAGAACAAGTGACAAGTGCTGACCAGGAACCAGGAATTATTTTGAGAGTGTCTAAGGTTTAACTAATGTCAAAGCTGGCTGAACAGGATGCTGCAATTCAATTTCTCCATCCATCTCCCCCAACGTACCCACCAAAACACAAGTACGAAGGTGCATTTTGTTGTGGGAAATTTTTGTCTTAATATCCACAGCTGAAACACACTGCAGCTTTCCACTTTGATCAGAGAAAAACTGATAGTTTTGGCGAAAACATAGAACCAAACCAATGTATCCCTGGATTTTCCCTGAGATTTAATTTTGCTCAGTTGCATTAATCAAGTATTAATTGTTCATGAGTATTCCAACCTCCACTCTCAGACACACTGACGTACAATAGAACATAGAACATCGAACAATACAGCACAGAACAGGCCCTTCAGCCCTCAATGTTGCGCCGACCTGTGAACTAATCTAAGCTCACACCTCTACACGATCCCATCATCATCCATGTGCTTATCCAAGGATTGTTTAAATCTCCCTAATGTGGCTGAGTTAACTACACTGGCAGGCAGGGCATTCCATGCCCTTATCACTGTCTGAGTAAAGAACCTGCCTCTGACATCTGTCTTAAATCTATCACCCCTCAATTTGTAG
>NC_057751.1:3888196-3900048 GCF_004010195.1 Chiloscyllium plagiosum
CAGAACTGGCTCAAAGGTAGAAGACAGAGGGTGGTGTGGAGGGTTGTTTTTCAGACTGGAGGCCTGTGACCAGTGGAGTGCCACAAGGATCGGTGCTGGGCCCTCTACTTTTTGTCATTTACATAAATGATTTGGATGCGAGCATAAGAGGTACAGTTATTAAGTTTGCAGATGACACCAAAATTGGAGGTGTAGTGGACAGCGAAGAGGGTTACCTCAGATTACAACAGGATCTGGACCAGATGGGCCAATGGGCTGAGAAGTGGCAGATGGAGGTTAATTCAGACAAATGCGAGGTCTGCATTTTGGGAAAGCAATTCTTAGCAGGACTTATACACTTAATGGTAAAGTCCTCGGGCATGCTGCTGAACAAAGAGAACTTGGGGTGCAGGTTCATAGCTCCTTGAAAGTGGAGTCGCAGGTTGATATGGTAGTGAAGGCGGCGTTTGGTATGCTTTCCTTTATTGGTCAGAGTATTGAGTACAGGAGTTGGGAGGTCATGTTGCGGCTGTACAGGACATTGGTTAGGCCACTGTTGGAATATTGCATGCAATTCTGGTCTCCTTCCTATCGGAAAGATGTTGTGAAACTTGAAAGGGTTCAGAAAAGATCTACAAGGATGTTGCCAGGGTTGGAGGATCTGAGCTACAGGGAGAGGCTGAACAGGCTGGGGCTGTTTTCCTTGGAGCGTCGGTTACTGAGGGGTGGCCTTATAGAGGTTTACAAAATTATGAGAGGCATGGATAGGATAAATAGACAAAGTCTTTTCCCTGGGGTCGGGGAGCCCAGAACTAGAGGGCATAGGTTTAGGTTGAGAGGGGAAAGATATAAAAGAGACCGAAGGGGCAACTTTTTCATGCAGAGTGTGGTACGTGTATGGAATAAGCTGCCAGAGGATGTGGTGGAAGCTGGTGCATTGCAACATTTAAGAGGCATCAGGATAGGTAAATGAATAGGAAGGGTTTGGAGGGATATGGGCCAGGTGCTGGCAGGTGGGACTGGATTGGGTTGGGATATCTGGTCGGCATGGACGGGTAGGACCGAAGGGTCTGTTTCCATGCTGTACATCTCTATGACTCTCTGACTCTATAAAGCCTTCAGTGCAATAAGAAGCATACAAAAACGTTTCCTGCTTTTTGGGTCCAGAATTTTAACTCAATATATGTTAGTTTTGTGAGTCACTTCAAGGCTTAAGGTGTGGTAACAGACATAGATAGTGTTGTAAACACAATATGCACAGGATATTTCTATGAAATGACTATTATATTATCGTAACTTTGACAGCAAATATTCACAGGAGTAGAAATGGCCATATGTTCCACTATTGGTTCCTCTTTTTTAATACATCAGTGATCCACAGTGAAATTAAGTTATTTTTAAAATAGAAATACATTTTTCCCTTCATCTACTTCTACTATATATTTATGGAATGTTATGAAAAACGCAATCAAATAAAATGTTGGATTTGTACAATGCTTTCTCACGGACCTGTTTTGGAGCTCGTGACCAAATGCGTGTGATGAGACGAAATTTCAACTGATTCCATTTAAAGCTTGGTACGGAGTTCCCGATGGGTCAGTGTTGGGTTCCTTGTTTCCCTGATGTATATTAACTCCCAGGTCTTGTTGTGCAGAGAGCAAATTCAAAACTTTGCAGATGATACAAAACCTGGAAGAACTGTGAACTGAGAAGAGGAAAGTGTAGAACTTCAAAAGGACACAGACAAATTGTTATAATTAAGAGATGAGGGTCAGATTAAGTACAGAATAACAGAAAGAGGGAGTCGGACATTCAGGCCTTCAAACCAATACCACCGTTCACTATGATCAAGGATGGTCATCCAATACAGTATTTTGTTGCCGCTTTCTCCCTGTACACCCTGATCTCTTGATCACTGTATCTCCCTCCTCCTTGAAACATTGAGTATTTGGGCCTCAACCACTTTCTGTAGCAAAGCATTTCACAAGTTCACAATTTTCTGAGGAAAGTCTACTCCATATTTTTACACTGTGACCCCTGGCACTTGACTCCCCGGTCATCAGGCACATCCTTCCTGAGTTTCCATTCACTACAGAAAAATATGAAGTCATTCATCTTGGTAAGAAGAAAGTGGATTAACAACATTAAATAAAGAAAAGAGGAAATTAAAGTTCTTGTGTAACCTTTAGGTTGACTGGACAGATTGAGAGTGACTAATAAAGCATATAGTTTAGTTGGATTTATTCATCGGGATCGAGAGTACAACAGCAGTCAGGTTACATTGACCTTATACAAGGCAGGTGTTCAGGTGGAGCACTGCACTCAATACCAGGAGACTTACTTTGGAAAGGATGTAAAGGCCTTGGAGAAGGTGAAGACATAATTACTAAGAACTGTTGCCGATTAGGTTATGACATTCGGAGTATCCTCCTTGAAGAAAAGAAGGACAAGAGGAGACCTGACAGAGGTAGTGCATCAAAAATCACAAGCAATATAGACAGAGTCGACAGGGGAAACAGTTTCCACTTGGAAAAGAAATGAGATCAAGCTTTGTCACACAGGTTGAGAAGGTCTGAATGCACTGTCTGAGTATGTGAGGGATGTAGAATCGAAGCATTCAAAAGGGAATTAACCTGTTATTTAAAAAGAAAGAATGTGAGAAGGCAGGAGAATGGTACGAAGTGAATTGCTCATTCAGAGATCTAGACATGTTTCTGGACAAAATCTTTCATCAATTCTGACGAATGGTTTTGGCCCAATATGTTGACTTTGCTGCTCCTCGGATGCTGTCTGACCTGCTGTGTTTTTCCAGCTTCACATCTATCGACATTGACTTGCAGCATCTGCAGTCCTTACTGTCTCCAAATCATGACCAATCCATAGCTTTTCTTTAAGCTACGGACATGTTTGGGTCTGCCCAAGCAGAAACCATGCCATTGTACCAACTTCATGAAAACTGATATCTCTGCCAAAAGTTGGCTCTCACTGCAATTGCAGCCACTACATTCCCACAACCGGCAACTCCATTGTGTTGCTGCTACCTCTGCTGGCTGCATACATCGGGTTAAGATTCTCAAAGCTTCTTTCAACGAGCAGCAGAAAGAACTTGAGACTACATTTCACTGATCTGCTCTGGTTCCACAGCTGAATGGACAGAATGGCTGTTCATTTGACAAATGTGTATTAGAGAGTTAAAGTTCAATCCAAATAAATTACATCCAAATTAAATTTCAATGATACAGTGCAACCACATTTTGACAACATTATTTTCTGATTCGCTCCATTCTTACAGAATCCAGTCGTTATTCTTGGACAAGATGTACTGATTAAATCAGTCCTCTATAACAGAATCTCATAACAATAACTTCAACCCATCCCAATTATAAGCAACAATCAAGTCAAAATAACATCATTATCCATACCTAAATAACACCAACTATATCATGTTATGTTGTGAAATGAACAATTAAAACAGAGTTGAAGATGTGGTCCACCTACGTATGGGACTACGGGTTAAATTATAAATCCTTGTCCAAGCCAAGGAGGGATATTTCACAAAAGGCAAAGCCTAAAACCCAGTCATCATCATATCATGTGCCTTGTCTTCAGGCTGAAGGTGGTCCTTGGCTCATATTGTTTCCATATCTCTTTATCCCATTCTTTTCTTTTAATTGAACCAAACCTTCCTTCAATTTTCAAGACACCCAACATGGATGTTCCTTTACTTTTCTTCAAAACATTTGATCTACTGTGTCTCTTGCAAGGTCATTTCCTCAGAGCACCCAGTCTCTCAGGCTTTTCCTAATTGTGTACAACTTTCAGTCTTCATTCACTCTCCTCTATATATCATCATTTGGAATGTTTTCTATCCATTCTCCTCTAAATTCACAGTTCAAAGCTATTTAGCAAGTTGGTCTCCTTTTTCTCTAAGATCCAAGTGTCATATGCACACAATACACCACTTCAAATTGTGCTCCTCATAAGTTGCTATTTTTGAACATTTTGTTCAGACTTCTGGTCAACAATCATTTTGTCTTACACAACATGGCCATCCCTTTTGTTATCCTAGTTTTTATTTCTTTGTCAAATCTTCCACTTGCAGACATAAACTATCATAAATATTTGAATCTTTTTGAACATATGAATATTTCTTGGTGATCTTTTTCATACGCATCACATTCCTTTTATCAATGTTCACTTTTGTTCTAAAATTCATGCCTGCTGCCTCTATCTCCTGGTTCTTGAAGTAACTGCTACAGGGGTTTTGCCACCTGACATGAATTCTCAATGCCTCTCTTACAGTCATAGAGATGTACAGCGCAAAAACAGACCCTTCGGTCCAATTCATCCATGTTGACCAGATATCCTAACCTAATCTTGTCCCATTTGCCAGCACTTGGCCCATATCCTCTAAACCCATATACCCATGCAGATGCCTTTTAAATGGGGTACTTGTACCAGCCTCCACGACTTCCTCTGGCAGCTCATTCCATACATGCACTATCCTCTGCATTAAAAGGTTGTACCTTGGATCCCTTTTATATCTTTTCCCTCTCACCCTAATCCTATGCCGTCCAATTCTGGATGCCCCCACCCCAGAAAAAAGACGTTGTGTATTTACCATATCCATGCCCTTCATGATGTTTCGCATATTCATTCAGGTGAGGAGCCAAATAATAATGAGGTGAATTGTCATGTTAACAAGTTATTTAACAAGCTATTATCCCCTTCAAATTAATTTTTCGTTGCCAAGCAAGAATCAAGCACCATTATTCGACAACTGTACAGTAAATGCAGCGAGATGGTCCTGATATTCAGATAGAAATCTCCTCCAGGATTTTAACCTACTGCGAATCCTCTTGCAAGGATGCCTTCCTTGAAGAAGCTCTCTTCCTCCCTCTATCTTCTGCTCCTTGGATGCTGCCTGACCTGCTGCACTTTTCCAGCAACACATTTTCAGCTCTGATCTCCAGCATCTGCAGTCCTCACTTTCTCCTGATATTCAGATAGGCCTCAATGGACCTTTCGCACAATTCTGGAACAAATCTCATCGTAATCCACAGGGACCTACAAGATCCTGTCCATTGAGAGAGGTTTTCTTTACAGAAGCAAAATGAAACATTCGTAACAGAGAATACCATGATCAGAATTTGTGACTGTTGTTTGGGAGGGCAGTATTTCATTAATGCTAAGTTGCTGTGAGCAGTTTAGCTAAAACAAAAGAACAAAATCAGATCTCAAAGTCATTTTTTTTTCCAAATAAGTTATGCTGAATTGTGCGTAAGTTAATTTGGCTGCACAACTATAATCAGACACCACTTACAAGTATGTTGGTCACCAACAAATGTCTCCAGAAACGGTATTTGGGGTTTTCCTTGCTCGGGGCATCTGGATCCACCATTATCAGTATGTATTTCATGTCCTGTTAGATAAATATGGTGCACACAATTAAAACCATTGCTCTGAATCAACAAAACAAGAATCACCATGCTAGAATCATACCACTCAAACTTGAAAGCTATCAAAATGAGTCAAATCTTCTTTCAAGGTAGAGGGGAAATATTTATCAAAAAAATGCTTGCATTAATAAATTCAACACAGCATATATATTGTCATTATTTGGGAACTTCGATTCAAAAGTGAGAGAAAATGGACATTAGCATTCAGTTTTTTTAAAATAATGATCAGAAAATTATTTTCAGCAGTGAACTTGAGTTGAGTTTAATGATAAAGAAACAGAGGGTCAAGGCCATTGGTATGTTAAGTTCCACATAAATCACCCGAGCAAGCGGGCAGTTTTTATTACTTTGGAGAAGCCTTGACACTGTGAAGTTTAGTTTCTTGAAGTCTCCAGGCTTTCTCAGTTGATAGAAATCAAAAGCCTATCAGAACTTAACAAAACTCTTTTCAAGCCATAACAGTTGAAAAGAAATCCTTAACTGCTTCACATTACAGGAAGGAAGGCTGGAAAGAATAACTTGATCAAAGAACTGTAAAATTAAGAGAGAAGCGATACTTCAAATAGTTCAAGAATGAGTAACTGAAAAGGACATAGTTGGGAAAGCGCTCAATTTTTTTTGCGATTATGTTATAATTTCCCCAAATTGTCTTTTTGATGTCTATATATGTATAATATAGGTGTAGGAGAGAAACAGAGAGAGAGAAAGAGAGATTTGTTGTTTTCTTTCTTTTGTGTGATAAACCTGTATTCTGAAAACAATATTGGCAGCCTCTGTGAAAATGTTCAGTGAGTGACCACCATGGGAGCCAAACTGCAAAAAGAAAACATGATCTGTCATTGCATGAGTGAATTGCAGAAGGAGGCCATTCAGCCTAATGTTCCTGCAATGGATCCATCAACAAATTTGTACATACAATTTGTACACAAGTAGTCATCCAATGCTCTGCTGAATGCCTTATTTTATCCTGACTCCACCAGATTTTCAGGCAATGCATTTTAGGCCCGAACTATTTGCAGTGTGAAAAAGATTTTTCTCACATCACTTTAAATCTATGCCTTTTCATTCCTTTTCCATTTGCAAGTGGAACAGCTTCTCCATTCCTGCTCATGACTTTGAAACAAACTTCTTCAATGTATCCTCAGAACTGAAGTTCCTCATTCCTGGAACTATCGTTGAAAATTGCTTCTGCATTCTCTCCAACATAGTCACATCTTTTTAATAATGCGATGCTCACAAATGTACACATTATTCCAGCTAAGGTCTGACAAGTGTAATGTACAAAGCCAACATTAACTCCTTGCTCTTGTGCTCCATGCCCCTATTTAAAAAGCCAAGAACACTGTATGCTGTATCAAATTCTCTGTCATATCAATCCTACCCAGGCCTGCCTGCTCCTGTGTTCCCTTTCGAATTGTATCCTCTATATAAAATTATCTTTTAATGTCCTTCCAAACAAAGTGCATAAGCTCACACTTCTCTGCTTTGAATCTCGTCTGCTACCTTTCCATCAACCTAACCACGTGCTTTTGGAATTCCACACTAACTCAGTTTACAATTCTTCCAATGTTTGAGCCATTTGCAGACTTTGAAATTGTCTCCTGCACAACAAGATCCAGATAATTTATATATATCAGCAGGAACAAGGGTCCCAATATTGATACCTGGGAACTCCTGAAAGATATCCATTCACCATTTCACTGTTTCCAATCACTCAATTTTGTATCCAGATTGCTACTATTCTTTTTCTGCCATGACTGATACCTTTCTTCACAAGTCTATCATGCAGCACTGAAACAAATCCTTCAGTAAGTCCAATTATATTGCAAAAACAGTCCCTTCATCAACCCTTTCTGCTTCATCTTGAAAACCTCCAGCAAGTTAATTCAACACAACTTCCTCTTTAAAAATCCGTGCTGACTCTTCGTAATCAACCCATCATTGTCCACGTGAGTACTAATGCTATCTTGAATAATTGCCTTGTGAAGCTTCGCCACCAAGGAAGTCAATTATCCAGCCAGGTTTCACTCTTGGATTTGACTTGCCCAAAATTATCATTAGCTGGTATCATAAAATCCAAGCAAAACTTCTGGGGATGGAAGATGTGTCACACAGAATTTGTCATATCGGGTTGACTGGGTCTTATTCACTGGGGTTTTATAGAACAAGAGGGGAATCTCTTCAAAACATAAAGATGTTTGACAAGGCTGGATATACTGGATAATGTTTTACCTCGCACGAGGTCCATAACAAGGGGTCACAATCTCAGGATATGCAGTAGGTCATTTTGGACTGACATGGTGAGAACCTCTTCACTCAGGGGTGGTGAGCCGAAGAAATTCTCCATGACAGAAGACTATGGAGGCAAAATCACTGAATATGTTTAAGAAAGAAACAGGGCATTTTCAAAAGGCTGAAAGTGACAAGCGGGCGTGGTGAGAAAGCAGGGGGTAAGGTACTGAGATAAAGAATCAGTCAAGTTCACGTTCAATGGCAGAATGGCTTGATGAGCCAAATAGCCTACCCCTGCTCCTGTTTTCTATGTTTTTGTACAACCTTCACCCCTTAATATTCAATGGCATTTCCAATGCTGAATTCCCGTAATCAATGACCAGGAGGTTAACATTGACCAGAAATTAAACTGGACCAGCTCTCAAAACTACCATGGTTACAAGGGCAGGCAAAAAATCAGCAGGGAGTAACTCAGCTCCTGACTCCCCAAAGCCTGTCCAACATGTCCAAGGCACAAGTTGGGAGTGTCATGGAATGCTCCTCACATGCGCGGATAAGTGCAGCTTCAACAACACTTCAGAAGCTTGACACCATCCAGGTGAAAGCATCCTACCAGACGGACCCCCTGTCAAATACCTTCAGCATTCATCTTTCTCCACCACAGATAGCAGCAGTATTAATTTTTTTTTCAAAAGTCATCTGTTTACAGTTGTGTTGGAGTGGGCCTGAGTTGGCATGGAACAATGATTGTTTCACATTGCCCACAGGCACAAGTAGGGCTCGTGCGAAATCCCGCAATCATATTATTGATTTGGAGCAAGTGATACAAGGTGAAGGAGAAATTGCTGAAAGAGGGAAAAAAAACTCAAACTCAACTTGCAATGAATGTTGTAAATCAAAGACAATTCTGGAAATTCCTTGTTTGTCCCAACAACATAATGACTTTAGACTGCAACAACTGAAAGACCAACAAGACCCCATTCTGTGAAATGACACTCTCAAATGGGAACACGCATGCCTTCCTGCTTGTGAGAAAACAGCATGTATTTTACTGGTGTAGATTTGTGTTGCATGCAGTCAAAACAGTTTGTGGGCACAACACATTGTGTGTGTAAAACTTTACAGGATTAATGACTGACTGCCGGCAATCTGCTAAACCATATGATGAGTTGATCATTTGATATAAAACAGTGTTAGCTTTGCCACTTTTCTAGTAACAGGACGATACATGACTGAGAAGTTCTCTGCATGTACTATGCACAATTAAACACAGATTAATTAAGCACTGTCAATTTTGACTTTTGGAAATACCTTTTGAATAAAAATTCATTTCCATCTGCAGTATTCTCCATTGTATGTAAAATCATGTGTGTAAGTTCAACATCTTCTCATGTCTGCCAAACACCGTCAAGTAACTTGACTGATGTTTTCAATTGTTTCATTCCCATCTTATCATCAGGAAGTGGCTTTACCACAGATTTGAAAAATAGCACAACAGTATGACTGAGCAAAGCTGGATCAATGCACCAAACTTATTCTTTCTGCAAGTTCTGTACAATCCACCCGAGAACAAGTTCTAATAAATACTCAAGGAAACCAAAGGTACTGCAGCAAACATTCTACACCCCGCCGCACTAAATGCTCTTTTGTGTCTTCCTCGCTCTCTCTTTCTCTGTGTCTAAGTCTCTGTAACATGTATCTTTCTCTCTTTCTGCCTATGTCTCTGGAACTTGATTCCAGTTCTCACCTGCTCAGTGAGACAAGAACTAATCAGCTTCACTCGTAAACAACTCCTCAGCTCCACATCAGGAGGAACCTACAGTCACAGAAACAGAGTTCATGACAGGTATCATATTCGTTGTTGTAAAATTGCACAGCCATCCTGGCAAACCAATTTTTAAGAAGTTCTTTTTCAATGCAGTCCACAGTTTTTAAAGACACAAAAATAAAAAGACAGTCCTTTACAATGGAGGAGAAAGTGAGGACTGCAGATGCTGGAGATCAGAGCTGAAAAATGTGTTGCTGGAAAAGCGCAGCAGGGAAGGCAGCATCCAAGGAGCAGGAGAATCAACGTTTCGGGCATAAGTTTCCTGAAGAAGGGCTTATGCCCGAAACATCGATTCTCCTGCTCCTTGGATGCTGCCTGACCTGCTGCGCTTTTCCAGCAACACATTTTTCAGTCCTTTGCAATGGTCAAGTCCCCTAAGAATCTCACGTTTCAAAAGGTCAAAATCCCATTCTTTGGGATGTAAATAAGCATAAGCCTAATCTACTCAACCTCCCCTCATGAGAAAATATCTCCATACTTGAAATCAATCTCACAAACTGCCTCAAATGCCAGAATATTTTCCCACAGATAAGGGACCCCAAAATGTTGACAGGATTTTAGGTGTGCTCTGACTTGTGCTTTGTATAGTTTATACAAGACTTCATTTTTTTTTTTGAAAAATTCTACTTCCTTTGAAAAAAAGACCAAAATCACATTTGCGTTCTCTCTTCGCTACTGAACTTGGATGCGAGGTTTTCATGATTCATGAACGCAGACTCTCAAAATTATTCTGTTTCAGATTTCTGCAGTTTTTGTCCATTTGAATAATATTCAGCTTCTATATTTTGTAATTCGATATTTTCCCACACTTACTGAACCTGTCTACATCCCTCTGTAGACTCTGTATCACCACCATTGCTTGCCTTCACGTAAATTTTTATATTATCCACAAATGTGGCAATAGTACACTCACTTGCATCACAGAAGTCATTAATACATATTGTGATTAATTGTGGCCCCAACACTTTTCACTGTGGCGTTCCACTAATTCCAGGTTGCCATCCTGAAATGCACCATCAATTATTCTACCTCTTTGTCTTACATCAAAAATGCTCCCCCAATAACACAGGGTCATATCTTTTAAAATGCAGTATCTTATTAAATACTTTTGGAAATCTAAATATATTACATCTACTGGTTCCCCTTTATCCATCCTGTTTGTTGCCTCCTCAAACAATTCTAATACATTCATTAAGCATGATTTATCAGGAACTAACTCCTTCATGGCAGCTCTGGACTACTCTCACTCAGAGCATTTTCATGAAACAAGTGTCAATGCTGGAAATCTGAAAAAGAGAACTTGAAGAAACTCAGCACATCTGCCAGCATCTATGGTGACAAAGCAAAGCCGACATTTCGGGTCCAGTCACCCCTCTTCTAAACCGAGATTGCGAGGTGTGTGTGTGCATGCATGTGCCTGTAAATATAAATATATTGGAGTGAGCCAGTACGCAGAAATGGAACCCAGAGAAAAAATGACACCTCTGTAGACAAAGAGATGGATGGATTTACATTTAACTTTTACATTTTCACTCTGGAATTGTGGGTGGCATCAGTAAGATCATGTTTGCCACCTATGCCGAGTTAACCTAAAGTGATGGGACAGTCCTCTGCCTGAATCGCTAAACTCCAAAACGGATTGCATCCATACTGAAATACCTCTACGGAGGGAAGTATCCCATCACCAATTCACCCTTGATTTACATGTGTACAGTACATGGACACTGACCAGCTATTGCCATTGCATATACACAAAACGAGAACAGTTTTACCAGCCAGCTAAACATTTGTTCCTACATCTCATACCACAATCTTCGGTTTAAACTTAACAAATGACACAGGGTCTATTCCAAATGCATCCACAACCTTTCTCCCTCTGTTGTACCCTGTGAACATTTGCAAATTAAACTAGAAATTCCACTTTGAGCTGCAATGAATTCAGATCCTTAGTAATCTCACCTTTTCCCAGCTCCCATTAAGAAATATCTTTTGATTGGCAAGTTTAAAATTGTTCTTTTTCTGTCACCTCCCTTTTCCTGCTTTTGAAGCTCCTTTGCCCCCTGTTCTTCTTGCAGCCTCCTTCTCCACCAACCCCTGGTGGTCACCTTATCCTTGCACTGGAGAAAGTGAGGACTGCAGATGCTGGAGATCAAAGCTAAAAATGTGTTGCTGGAAAAGTGCAGCAGGTCAGGCAGCATCCAAGGAGCAGGAGAATTGACGTTTCAGGCATGAGCCCTTCTTCAGGAATGAGGAAAGTGTGTCCAGCAGGCTAAGATAAAAGGTAGGGAGGAGGGACTTGGGGGAGGGGCGTTGGAAATGCAATAGGTGGAAGGAGGTCAAGGTGAGGGTGATAG
>NC_057751.1:3900822-3904743 GCF_004010195.1 Chiloscyllium plagiosum
GATGAGTTTGGTGGGGCAGGAGCAGGCTGAGACAATGGGTCGGCCGGGGCAGTCAGGTTTGTGGATTTTGGGCAGGAGGTAGAAACGGGCGGTGCGGGGTTGTGGGACTATGAGGTTGGAGTCAGTGGATGGGAGATCGCCTTCCTAACCTGCAATCTTCTTCCTGACCTTTCTGCCCCCACCCCCACTCCGGCCTATCACCCTCACCTTGACCTCCTTCCACCTGTTGCATTTCCAACGCCCCTCCCCCAAGTCCCTCCTCCCTACCTTTTATCTTAGCCTGCTGGACACACTTTCCTCATTCCTGAAGAAGGGCTCATGCCCGAAACGTCGATTCTCCTGCTCCTTGGATGCTGCCGGACCTGCTGCGCTTTTCCAGCAACACATTTTCAGCTCTTATCCTTGCACTGCCCTTATAACTCTAACCTGTCTCATCATTTCTTGCAACCAACTTCCCTTCGAATCTCTTTCATTCCCGGATGTGGGAGACAGACACAGAGCTCCAGCAAATCGCAATCTGCTCAAAGGCTACTTGAACAATGGTTTTTCCCCTCCCTCCAATCCCAGTTGACAGCCACCTCAAAAGGCTGCCCCCAGACCCAGAAAAACACACCCCCAATGACTCCTCTGCTGCCACTAGCAACTTTCCAAACTGCTCTCCACTCCATAAATCGCTTATAAATAAGTAAAGATCTCAAATTCACCCGAACCATCCCGGACACCTCCCTCCCCTTCCGGGACCTCTCCATTACCATCTCCAGCAACCAACTAACCTGAGACATCTACTACAAGCCAACCGACTCCCACAGTTACCGAGACTACCTTTCTTCCTATAAAAATGCCATCCCTTATTCCCAATTCCTCTGCCTCTGCCGCATCGTTACCAGAATGACCAATTCCACCTCAGAAAGTCCCAGATGGCCTCCTTCTTCCATGATCGCAACTTCCTTTCCCACGTGGTTGATGATGCCCTCCAGCGCATCTCCTCCACTTCACGCACCACTACTCTTGAACCCCAGCCATTCCAATGCAACAAGGACAGAACCCCCCCCCGGTCCTCACCTTCCACCTCACCAACCTCCACATACATCGCATCATGCTCTGCCACTTCTGCCTCCTCCAAAGGGACACCACCACCAAAGATATATTTCCCTCCCTATTCCCATCAGTGTTCCGGAGATACCATTCCCTCCGCGACTCCCTCGTCAAGTCCACGACCCCACCAGCCCAAACCCCAGTCCTGGCACCTTTCCCAGGAAGTGCAAGACCTGTGCCCAAACCACTCCCCTCCCCTCACCTCCTTCCAAGGCCCCAAGGGATCCTTCCACATCTGTCAGAAATTTACCTGTACCTCTACCAATGTCATCTCCTGCACCTGTTACACCCGATGTGGTCTCCTCTACATTGGGGAGACAGGATGCCTTCTTGCGGATCATTTCAGAGAACATCTCTGGCACACCCACACTCACCAACCCCACCACACCCGTAGCTGAACACTTCAACTCCCCCTCCACTCCGTCAAGGACATGCAGGTTCTGGGGCTCCTCCACCACTCAACCATTATCACCCGACGCCTGGAGGAAGAACACCTCATATTCCACCTTAGGACCCTGCAATCACATTGGATAAATGTGGATTTCCCCTCCCCACATTATCCCAGTTCCAAGCCTTCAACTCTGCACTGCCCTCCTGACCTGTTCCATCACTCCCCCCTCTGACCTATCACCTTCTCCCTCACCTTCATCCACCTATTGCTTTCTCAGCTACCTTCCCCCCAACCCTAAATCCCTCTCATTTATTTCTCAGCCCAGCCCACAAGCCTCATCTCCTGCTCCTCGGATGCTGCCTGACCTGCTATGCTATCCCAGCAACACAATCTCAATTCCATAAATCGCAGTCAGTTTCTCACTCATGTTTGGAGCTGATAAGTTCATTAGTCAACCTAATAGCAGCAAACATAGGACAGAAATAACTTCTTCTTGGAGGAGCACTTCCTTATGAATTCTGTCAAATATACCTAGAGGCTCAACATGTCTCGAATCTGTTGCCCCATTGATGGAGACCACCATGGAATGTCTAGTTCAAATTTTAAGATTATACTCCTTTGCATGTGTTCTTCTTACTGTTTTCTCATCACCCTTTCTTTTGTAATTTAACAACCTCCAACAGATTTTAAAGTTAGCAGATAATACTACACTTGAGAACAATGTAGAGTGTGAGGAAAACAGTGTGGAACTTTAAAATCGTATCAACAAGTTGGCGCAGTGGGCAGATAGGTGGCAGATGAAATTCACTTCAGAGGAGTCTGAGGTGATGCAGTTTGGTGCTAAAAACAGGGAAAGATAGCACACAATAAAAAGTTCAATTACAAGTATATACATGAGCAGAGTTACCTAAGTATATTTGTGCCTAAGTCATTATATGGGTTTGGAAAGGTAGAGTGAGCTGTAAACAAAGCTGACAGTAGTCTAGGTTTTATAAAGCTTTGTTTAGATTTTCATCTTGTCCTCATCAAGACATTTTTTTAAACGTCTTTTCTCAACAAATCCATTATTAAGGATGAGACTGCAGAGTCCTTGGAAACAAAATAAGACTGAATTACATGACTTCATCAAGAGGAGGTCATGCCTGACAAATTTGTTAGTATTCTTGGTGGCACTTGCAAGCAAGCTAGACAAAGGAGAGCCATGATCTATTTGACAAGATGCTGCACAAGAGGATGGTAAGTAAGTGGGATGGCAATAAGTAGGTGAACATAGGTGATTGTGATAGGTTGGTGGGAAGGATGGAGCGGATGGTTGGGAAGGAAGGTCAAGAGGTCGGACAGATGAAGAGGGCAGTGCCAAGATGGAGGGTTGGATCTGGGATGATGTGTCGAGTGGGGAAATTTGGAAACTGGCGAAGTCAACTGGCGAGGCAGAAGATGAATTACTTTTCTTCCATGCAAATCTTGGGTTTTGGATGTAGGTTTGCTCACTGAGCTGAAGGTTAATTTCCAGACGTTTCATTACCCTACTAGGTAACATTTTCAGTGGGCCTCAGGCGAAGCAATGCCCCCGAAAATTCCTGCTTTCTAGTTATATGTTTAGGTTTCTTTGGGTTGGTGATGTTATTTCCTGTGGCGAGGTCACTTCTTGATACTGGTATCCTTCCTCATCTGTAAGTCAGGATACTAGTGATACTCACTGGTATCCTTACATACAGATGAGGAAGGACACCACTTCGACTGGGACAACACATCCATCGTCGGACGAGGCAAACAAAGACACAGACGAGAATTCCTAGAAGCATGGCATTCAAACCGGAACTCTATTATCAAAAGTTGTTGTGGTTCTGTTCGCCGAGCTGGGAATTTGTCTTGCAAACGTTTCGTCCCCTGTCTAGGTGACATCCTCAGTGCTTGGGAGCCTCCTGTGAAGCGCTTCTGTGAGGTTTCCTCCGGCATTTATAGTGACCTGTCTCTGCCGCTTCCGGTTGTCAGTTCCAGCTGTCCGCTGTAGTGGCCGGTATATTGGGTCCAGGTCGATGTGTTTGTTGATAGAGTCTGTGGATGAGTGCCATGCCTCTAGGAATTCCCTGGCTGTTCTCTGTTTGGCTTGCCCTATAATGGTAGAGCTGTCCCAGTCGAATTCATGTTGCTTGTCATCTGCGTGTCGTTTCGTGGCTAGTTGGTGTTCATGGATACGGATCGTTAGCTGTCTTCCTGTTTGTCCTATGTAGAGTTTTGTGCCACACACGCAGATGACAAGCAACATGAATTCGACCGGGACAACACTACCATTATAGGGCAAGCCAAACAGAGAACAGCTAGGGAATTCCTAGAGGCATGGCACTCATCCACAGACTCTATAAACAAACGCATCGACCTGGACCCAATATACCGGCCACTACAGCGGACAGCTGGAACTGACAACCGGAAGC
>NC_057751.1:3906207-3929166 GCF_004010195.1 Chiloscyllium plagiosum
CAACTAGCCACGAAACGACACGACCAGCTATCCTTAGTAGCCACACACGCAGATGACAAGCAACATGACTGGGACAACACTACCATTATAGGGCAAGCCAAACAGAGAACAGCCAGGGAATTCCTAGAGGCATGGCACTCATCCACAGACTCTATCAACAAACACATCGACCTGGACCCAATATACCGGCTACTACAGCGGACAGCTGGAACTGACAACCGGAAGCGGCAGAGACAGGTCACTTTCAATGCCGGAGGAAACCTCACAGAAGCGCTTCACAGGAGGCTCCCAAGCACTGAGGATGTCACCTCGACAGGGGACGAAATGTTTGCAAGACAAATTCCCAGCTTGGCGAACAGAACCACAACAACAAGCACCCGAGCTACAAATCTTCTCCCAAACTGTGATCTATTATCATCACATTGAGTTTGACCCCATCTACCACCCCCTGAGAAAAGGAACAGGAAGTCAATTCAGTAGCACTGCAGGCACTCTGCCTCTATTCCTGATGAGGGGCTTTTGCCCGAAACACCGATTTTCCTGCTCCTCGGATGCTGCCTGAATTGCTGTGCTTTTCCAGCACCACTCTAATCCAGAATCTGGTTTCCAGCATCTGCAGTCATTGTTTTTACCGAGGAAGTCAATACCAGCACAGTGATTAGGGAACCAGGCTTCAGGAAGATTCACTCTTGATTCCAACCCTTATGTTTGCACAAGCCCTCGGCAAGACTGAGAATATATACCAGGAAACCACAAAGATTAAAGGTACAGCTTTGGTTCCAGTCTCCTATAAGCAGCAGTTATCACTAACTATTGTAAAAATCTCCGGCCCAAGCTTGATGGGACAGAATTGATTGAGAAAGAATCAACTTGACTGGCTCAATTTTGTTCAATTAGAAAATGGCTGCCTGACTGAAGTCCTAATAAAATACCCAGACATTTTTCAGGAATCTCTCGGCACTATCAAAGGAGCCAAGTGACCTTACATGTTAATGATGAAGCAATTCTGCAATGCCCACAACTGCCATTTGCCTTACGTGCAAACATAGCGGCAGGAATCAGGAGGCTGGAAAGCAAAGTAATCATCAAACCAGTACAATCTGCAAAATGGGCTAACCATTGAGGATTTTAAGCAAATGGTAAACCACTTCTTGCAGCTGGATAAATACCCAATTCCTCACAGAAAGGATGTGTATGCAAAAATGGCATGAGGCAGGGAACTGTCCTTTACAAAGCTCGACATTAGCCATGCGTACCTGCAACTACAACTAGATTGACAGTCCCATGTTCAAGATAACCATTTGGGGAATTATCAGCCTGCGTCTTTTTCCAGCAGATCATAGAGAACATTTTATAAGGTCTACTCCAGGTTTCCATTTATTTGGATAACTAACAACCGGGAAGACTAAGAAACTGTACTTGGAGAACTTGGACATACTGCTTATAGAGTTCTCCAAGGCGTACATAGGCCTTAGAAGGGAAAGATGTGTGCTCCAGGCACTCAAAGTTACCTTCTTGGGCTACAGAGTTGACAAGACCAGGTTACATCCGTTGGAAGATAAAGTGTGAGTGATCAAATGTGCCCCAGTTCCCACGTCTGTATTGGAGCTGAGGTCTTTCCTCAGGTTGGTGATTTATTACAGAAAGTTCATGCGCAACCTAGCCTCCATCTTGGCATCCTCAATGATTAGCCTTGAAAACAGTCATAGAGCCAAGAAGTAGCCTTTGGGGAAGTGAAATAGCAGAAAGTGAGGACTGTAGATGCTGAAGATCAGAGTCAAGAGTGTGGTGCTGGAAACGCACAGCAGGTCAGGCAGCATCCAAGGAGCAGGAGAATGGACATTTCAGGCATAAGCCCTTCATCAGGAATTCCTGAAGTGAAGTCGCAACTATCGTCATCTAAGGTGTTGACCAACTATGATCCCATGAGATGTGGTCCTGCCACGTGATGCACCCCCTTACTTCATTGGGGTAGTATTCGCTCACCAGTGGCCCAGTAGAAAGGAACATCAAATGGCATATTGTTCCTGGACTGTGGCTGATGCCAAATGAAGATATGCCCAGACAGAGAAGGAAGGCTTTACAGTCAGATTTTGGTGAGAAGGTTCCACCAATATCTTAACAGACGTAAATTAGTTGTAGTAATGGACCACAAATGCCCTATTTGGCTATGCCACCCACAACTTCTAGTCAAATTCAGCGGTGGGTCCTTATTCTCAGAGCATTCAAGTAGAAGTTGTAACACTGTCCAGGAGGTCAAGTGTCAAATTCAGATGCTTGAGCTGCCTCCTACTGGCATATTTATCAGCAGAAGAGGCCGCTCTGGTTTTCAATTTTCAGGATATTCTTCTAGCCACTGCTGACAACATCTGACTGTGGACACAAAGAGATCCCATCCTGGCAAAATTAAAATAACAGGGCCATCATAACCAACAATGAAACCTTTCTGGATCTAGAGAGACCAGATCACAGTAGAGGGCTGCATATTATTATTAATAAGAATGATTGTCTCGAGTAAAGGCTACCACCAGATACTGGCTAAATTCCACCAGGGGTATTCCATGGGCATACAAAATGAAGATGTTAGCAGGAAGTTAAGTCTCGTGGCCAGGACTGGATGCCAACATGGCCATGTTGGTGGAGTAGTGCCCAGAGTGTTATCAAGGACAAGAATTACCACCAGCAGCTCCCACATTCATGGGAATGGCTGTGTGAATCATGAACAAGGTTTTACATCGACCATGCTGGTCATTTCATGGGCTTCATGTTCCTGGTTCTTGTGGTTACCCATTCAAAGTGGTTGGACGTGCATTGAGTTCATTCATCAAACTGGGGGATGATGAGTGAAAAGCTGCAGCATCATTCATGATACAATGACTCCTCGAAGTATCAGTCATGGACAATAGAATGCCATTTACCAGCAGGATTTCGAGTATTTCCAAAAGTCAAATAGTATTCACAATGTTCGGACAGCTCCATATCATCCATTGTCCACAGGTATAAAGGAAAGAAAGTCCAAATGTTGCAGGCAGCCTGAAAGACACAGCTGACAGCTTCATTCAATACCAAACCATCCCAGTTCCTGTTTGATTGTCGGACCACCCCTCATGCAAGTACAGGGATTGCTCCAGCAGAATTGCCGATGGGAAGAAGACTCTGTGCCAGGTTAAACGTGATGGACCAAGGTTGGAAGTGAAACCGTATCAGGAATGCCAATGCCAGTCACATGCTCCTCTAAGCAAGAGAGACAGTTTACTTCAGGGGATGAAGTTTGGCATCAAAACCACAGAAATGGCCCTGCAAGGGTACAAACTAAGGTTGATGCAAGTCAGGTCCTGTGACATACAAAATTCAGTTGGTTGAGGCGGTCCTGAACGAACATGTGGATCACATGAAAGCTGCTACCTCACAAATAGATCAGAAGCAAAACATATCCAGCCTCTTAGAACAGCCCGAAAGCTGTCAGAAACAGTGGGTTCTCCCCCTCCATCTATCGAAGAAATCTTCAAGTCCAAGACGGATGCAGCCGATGTCGCAACCCTAACACCATTACCGCCTGAAGAGGAAGAATTTCTTCTCACACGCTCCAGATGCAAGAGATGCATTACGATCCAGTGCAGACCAACTCTGTCCAAGTCAGAGTCGGAAGAATCAGACCTGGGATCAAAACATCCCATGAGAAGCTACAATAAAAATAATAGGCCATATTTCTCAACTTCAGTGGGAAAGGGAGGGACTGACTGCAATGAAATTGGCTCGGTAGGTCTCATTGACGAGGAGTTCCCTAATTGGGGCTGTTACCCTGAGCCAATCAGGGAGTCCTGGCTGATAGATATCAAGAGGAGTCCACCCTCCCCTTCACTGTTTGATCACACAGCAGTGCCCTTTGACGTGAAGGGCACTGCTTGTCACTGGCCACTTGGGTGTTTCCTTTCTTCCTGGTGGTGGAAATTGAATAAAGATTCGTACACCTTGTGTCTCACACCTGCACACACACAACATGGGTGCTGGGGAAAAAAATAAGCACTACCGCAGTTAGGCGGGAGTGTGGGGGTTAGCAGTAAAAAAGAAAAAAATCAAGAGGAGTCCACCCTCCCCTTCACTGTTTGATCACACAGCATTGCCCTTTGATGTGAAGGGTACTGCTTGTCACTGACCACTTGGGTGTTTCCTTCCTTCCTGATGGTGGAAATTTGAATAAAGAAAAAACAAATCAAGAGGAGTCCATGGAGTTCTCCTCACTCTGTGAACTGGCTCTCAGTTAGCTTGTCAGAGTCCACCTACTGTGCAGGTATAAATAAAGGGTGACTTGCTGATGGGATCCAGCATCTGTGGACTTACTCCACTTCGTTAGAGTTAAAAGCTGCTGCTGCTGTTGGAATTACATGTTAGACAAGGTATCTTAGTGAATTTATCTTTACCAAGTATATGTTATGGGATGTGACTACATTGGAACAGTTAATTAGCATTAATATTTTGATATTTCAATATAGTATGCATTTCAATATTGTTAGCATTAAGCCAATTCTTTTGTTTTTATTTTGTCTGCACTTTGATTATAGTGTAAAATTAAAGTATGTTTTGTTTAAAATTGAGTAGTTTGACCAATCAAATTACATCGAGAACATAATGCCTTACACTTACCTTTTTTAAAGAAAGAAAATGTTCGGGTCGAGACTATCTTTTAATTTGTATTTTGCAGGGTTCAGTCTGGTCCATAACAGACAGCTATTTATAGGTGTCTACAAGCTTCTAATGATTTGTGACCCTGAACACACAATTGTCTTTATTCACCTGGAGCTCCAAAATTCTCATACTCAGCAAACACTCAAGTTATCTTTCTTGGATCCCAAGTCAATGACCTCACACACATATGGTGAACTTCATTTTGGCCAATTTTTTTCCCATTCATTAAAATAGTCAATATTCCTTTGCAACTTCTTGCCTCCAAACTTGCTGTCATGCCTAATGTCAGGTCATTTTTTTGATCTCTGATCTTGTTTGAAACCTGTTAATTTAAATCCTGTTTCCTCAACTGACACAGGCCAAGCCAAGTAGACTGCTTACATCAACTTCATCTGTGTCTCACTGCATCTAAAACTTAGATCATGACCTCCTATTGCTTTCAATGGAAGAAATAATGAGGTGGGAAAAAGTTAATGTTCTGTGAATCGTAGAGTTAAGTGAGACTCACAGTTTGGGGCAAAATGGGTTGTTACTTTTTCAAAAAATATAATCTGAAATTTTTTTCCCAAACACAAGTTCTGAAGTGTTCTATTAGTTGAGTTCTTGACCTCAGTCAGAGAAATCTGTCAAGCAGGATGGCAAGCAGAGGCAAGGTATTTCCTTTAACTAAGCCAGTGCAATTTCAATTTCTCAAAAGCACAAGTTTAAGTCGTTAAAGAATAGAAGCATGAGTGGCTAACACTGACAAGGTAATTCTTTCGTTGAAGAAAAGATGCAGGGAGAATGGCAGAGGAGCAGAGTTCCTTGTGTGGATTGCATTTTCGAAAGAAGAGTCAAGAAAATATAACGACTAAGAAAATGAAGTCAGCCTTTTTTTTTCCAATCCTTAAATAATACAGCATGTCCATTTGGATTTTTCTTTGAGAGGGCTGAGTCTTTGGAATATCTTGCCCACGGAGTAGCGAAGGCAGAGTCCTTACGTATACTTAAGGCTGAGATAAATAAATTCTTGATCAGTTCGGGGTTCAAGGGTGATGGGGAAGGGACAGGAAAGTAATTTTGAGAAAGGTGTCAGATCAGCCATGTTCCTTTTCAATTGCACAGCACGCTCAAGGGCCCGAACAGCCTCTCCTGTTCGCCTATTTCTTATGAAATGAAGGTCTTATTTTTGCTTAAGTTAGTAAGCAGCCTTTCAGGTAAAGTACAGCTTGTTCCAAATCATTTCATTCAATTTCATGTCTTCCTGTATCAAACGCATTTGAAACTAACAATTGCAATAAAGGAATAATAATACAGTATTTCCTTGATAACAAAAAAAACTTGACTATGGTTTGTTCGGCTGCAAGAAATTAGATCTTTATTTGTAAAGAGAAGTCATACAGCAGTCCTGGTGCATATTACAAGGCTGAACATGCCTTGTTTACATGAAATTAAACCCGCAACACTTCAGTACAAAGATGCAAAGTAAGTCACAATTACTCGTGCCATCTGATGACATACATGTGATGAGACAGGCAGTAGGAACTATAGTTCTGTCAGTAGCATTCTTGCCTCAGAGTCAGAAGATTGTGGATTTACTCAAGAACTTTAAACATAAAGTCTCGAATGACAAGTCAATACAGTATTGAAGAAGTGCTGCTGTGTCCAAGGTGCTCACAGGTGAGACATTGAAGGCTCTTTGATCAAACTGAGCAATTCTATTGCATGATTTCAAAGAATGACAGCAGTTCACCACTGACCCAGTGAATCCTGTTACCTTAAATGAATGATATCCCGTTGCCCTTTGAGAGACTTGGTTGTGCATAGAATAGTTTGCCCGCTCCCTTCCTTAAGACAGTGATGACTGCTCACAAGTCCTTAATTAGCAATCAAGTTCTAAATTGTTTTGGGACATCCTGAAGGCGTAAAAAAGTTTATAAATGCAAGATGGTCTTTCACTTGATGACCTCCATATGATCAGCTCAAACATGGGTCACAGTACTTCATATAAGATTCTAACATCGATTCAAAAACCTTGCCTAAATTTTAAGACAACCAGAATATTTATTAAAACACTGGTGATTTGCTGTTTGCAAATATTTCTTCAGGGATAGGATTCCATGTCATAATCCTAACCTAACTCCCTCATCAGAACTTGCTTTCTGAATATTACAAACAATGGTACGTCGTAGCTTGGTGGATAAAATGATCATCTGCATGAGAAGAACAAATACATTCTGTATTTTTGTCTCAGTTAAAAATATAAGTTGTGTCAAAATGGGGAGGATAGATCTAAACTTCAAAGTTGACAGCAAGAGCTTGGAAGCTATTGGACTTATTAACGCTCAAACTTAGTAGGTTTAATTGAATTAAACAAATATGCTTTGAGCACACTTCGAAACCAATGTCCTGCTAAAATGATGTTGCTTTTCCTCCATCCGTTACTTCATATCCCAGATAATTATACAGCACTGTACAAAATAATACAAAACATTATCACTTTCCAAAGAGTAATTCATTTCCTGCTAAAATGTTAATTATGGAGGACACTTCCAATTAAATACAAATTTACCAAATTAAGTCCCTAATACCTCAAAAATACCTCCTCTCATAGGATTATATGACAAAACCTTATTCTGCAATTGGTCTCCATGGTAACCATAAGTAGTGAACGTGTCTCAGTTAATAATCTGAATTAGAGACTGGGCTCCATCTGTATTCATCATGGCTTTGGTAAAAGTTGCATTATCCCTTCCAAATAGTCTACTTTTTATTTCCAAGTCAAATTCATTTGTCCAAAGATCAACCCATTACTTAATTCCTCACACACTACTCCTGACTTAGTGCTGTATTGCCCCTCAGTGAACAAAAGCACTGTAGTCAAACTTTAATAACCTTCAAGTGAAAACAATGATGACGCAATACTTTTTGAAATTCCCCATATCTTAACAGCGTATTCTGCTGAGCATTAAAGGCTCCAGTTACTCATAAGCCAAAAACATATGAACCAAAACCACTTAAATTGCCATTTCACTGATTTCACAGATTCTCTGCCACACAATTGGAAACATGAAATTGAAAAAAAAATTAATATCTTACTTCATGAGCAATAATAAATGATTGCATCATGGCATTAAGAATCACAAACTCAAAATTTACAGCCAAGGATATTCTGACCTCCAAGTTAAAGGTGATATCTACTAAGACTTAAAAAAAATCAGAAAAAGGAACACTTTTCAAATAAATGTGTACAAATTCAAGAGAGTTAATTAAGATCATGCTTGGTTAATAGGCCAAATCAGATTACTGAGATAATGTAAGCTATCATGTAATGTCCTCAATTTTGGTAAACTCTGACTAATTTAAATTCAAAGATGTCATAGCAGATATGTATTTTAACTGTGCAAGTGATCTGTTACAGTTTACACACAGTTTGAGTTCCTATGGCAACAACATTCAAACTAAATGTGGCTGGCAGATGGATCTGCCTTGCAAGTCCACAAATTGCCCTGGAAAATCCACCTGGGGTGGGGGTGATTACTTGTCTCTGTTTGGTACACATGTTGGGAAGTTGAATACAGGGAAAGAGAGAAGAGCTGCTCCTCTAATTCTCTGCTATACCTTCTGCTGTAGATGGCACACTTCAACTAAAACTGGATCAGGACCCATCTTTAGACGAAGCTGGTATTGGACCTCACTTTTGCCGAGGTTGGGATCGAAATCTACCTTCGGTGGAGGTCAGGAACTCCATCTCCAGTGACAGACTTGTTATGAAGGCGTAAGGGGTACTGTACCTTTAAGAGAGTTAAAAGCTAGCAGAAGTACCTGACACAGCACCAAGTGTTCTGAACAAGGTAACAATGTAACATGTGGTCGAACAGTTAGATTAGCTGGATTGCCTGGAGACAAAAAAAAATCAAATTCAGCCAATCAGTTTAAATTATGCCCCAAAATGCCAAATTCCAATCAGGTTTGAATTTAGTATTTTGACAATATTAACACCAATAAAACAATCCAATTCATTGGGGTATAAAACAGAAACAAAATTGAACAGTTGGAGGAGAACTGCCCAAAGACCAACAGATGTAGGCTGCTCGTCAGAACTCTCTGAGAGATACCTGTCGAGAGAAGGAGTTTGCACACAGAAAAAAACATTGACACTGACCTGAAGAGCAAATCTACAGAAGAAGGTACAAAGAGAAGATTCAACAGCTGGCTGATTTTGAAACGTGAATCTTTCAGTAAGTCTTAGTCAGGGGGGTTTGATTGGATTAGTATTGTAGAGGGGAAGGTCAAAGATAAGTTAGAGAAAGGAGTTATAAATAGTTGTGAATTAATTATTCTCTGTTAGACTTTAAAAAATAAAATTGTTAATTTTTACTTTAAATAGTGACCTTTGGAAATAGTTCCTTGCCTCTCGAATTTTAACTGATTACAGCAATGGGTTAAATCATTTCTGTGTTGCAGGTTTAAATTATCTGGGGGGGGTTACCCCATCTCAGAACAGACTGGAGATTGGGAAAGAAGCAGCTACAAGAGGGCTGTAGGAGAAGGGGAACCAGTCTGCAAGGAGGAGAGAAAGAAGCAATAAAGAGACTCATCTAAAGAGTCACACTAGACTCAAAACAGTAACTCTGTTTCTTTCTCCACAGATGCTAGCACACCTGCTGAGCTTCTTCAGCAATTTCTGCATTTGTAACAGATTTGTGCATGTGCAATGAAAACTCACAAGCTCTGTGCTCATTGGTCTGTTTAGCTGATGGCTTCTTGCTTGTAGAAGTGTCATTTATTTTTAAGAGAGCATTTGTTGTTAACTCACGCCTCTTGTCCATTCAAGGATTGTGGTATTAAGGAAATTAATGCTTTTATTGGCTGTTGTGGCTTTAAGTTCAATGGAGAGCTGGGATATCGATGACCTTTTCTAATTTTGTTTCTGACTCCATATGTCCCAAATGTCAACACAAAATCAGCCCATTGAGCCTGCACCCACCCTCTAAAATGCATCCTACCCAGACCCACCCCATGCCCATAACCCCACATTTACCATGGTTAATCTGAGCCTGCACAACCTGTGGATATTATGGAGCAATTTAGCTTGGCCAATCCACCTAACTGGCACAACTTTGATTTGTGGGAGGAAACCGGAGCACCTGGCGGAAACCCATACAGACAAGGGGAGAACATGCAAACACCACACAGTCATCCAAGGCTGGAGTATCTTAGCTATGATGAGTGTTGATAGATATGATAGATAGAATGATAGATACAGTTATTATTACTAATTTACTGTTCCAATATAGTAAAATCCCATAAACACACCCTTGCCAAAAAGGCAAATTCAGATAACAGATTGTCTCACATGCAGTTCTCCAATCCAAGAGGCAAAACACATCGTAAGACAACTTTGACAGAGCAAGTGCAGCAGCCAGAAGAAATTCATTGCCTTCCAACTTGCTGAACAACTGCTGAAAGCTAACGTAATTCAGGATCTCCAAGAGTTGACCACACCCACTCAGGCTGCTTCTATTGTTCCAACTTTCAAAAAAACCCAAGGCCTAACAAATTGTTTATCTTATTATAGACTGCTTGTTATCTGTTCCCCCAATCTCTGTCTGAAACACATCTCTTCAAGCTGCAGCATTGATTTCTTTCTGAACATGTGACAATGTCTTGACTAAATAATACGTAGGATTTTCTAAACCACAAACAATACTTCAAAGCAGTTCTGTCCTTATCTGCATACTTGAAAGGAATGATGGATACAATGAAATTTTCATGATGGAGATCATCCTCTTCTTTTCTTTCAAAGGAGCCTGTTGCCAACTCAGAGCAAGGTTAATCTCACTTAGGTATTTTTACAGATAGCTCTGTTTCTTTGTCCTCTCGTCAACTTAATTTCTCCTTGCAGCTTTGCAATGATGAGAAAATGCTGATCTCTATTCAGCCTCCCTGAGGATCATCACGCCAATAGCCTTCAAATAAACGTCAAGTCACCATCGCCTGACCATACCAACAAGCTGCTATTTCATTAGACAGACACACACTTGGTGGCAGTTCAAGCTGAAAAATCACTACACCACATGAGAGGGGAGGAGTTGGGAAGGAGGAGCATAGTAACCTCAGCTGATGCAGAGATTTAACCCATGCTGTTGGCATCAACTAGTCATCCAGCCAATTGAGCTAAACCATCTTTCAAATAGGCAGAGCAGGTAGAGCAATTGCACAAAGTAATCAGGAAAACTAATACATTGTTCTAATGAATAATGAGAGGAATTTAATACATAAGTGAAGATGTGTTTCGATTATACAAGGCATTGGTAAAAGCCTTATTAGAGTACAATGCACAGCAAGTGTTACCTTCCTTAAGAAAGTAAATGTATTAGAAACAGCTCAGAGAAGGATTAGCAGACCAATATCTGGAGTGAAGAGAAATTGAATAGGGTCAGCTTGTATCTGTTGAAGTTTAAAAGAATAAGAGCTGACTTAACTGAAATGTAAGAAATTCTGAGAGTTCTTGACAGAGTAGATGTGGAGAGGATATTTCCTCATATGGTAGGATCTAGAATTAGGTTATTGCTCATAATCAGGGATCACCCATTTAAAACAAAAACAATTGATTTTCTCTTTTAAGTTCATGAGTCTTAGGAGCTTTTTCCTGAAAAGATGGGTGAAACAGGCTCCTTGAGTATTCGTCAGGCAAAGACAGATTGTTATGAAGATGTAGGTATATCTTTAAGAGAATTAAAAGCAGCAGAACTACCGGACAACAGCACCAAGTGTTCTCAATAAGGTGACAATGTTACACTGGGTCAAACTACTCGATTAGTTTGTTACTTGGAGACAAAAACAAATTTGAATTCAGCCAATCAGTTTAAATTATACTCGAAACATAACAAACTCCAATCAAGTTTGAATTGAGTATACTGACAATCTTAAAAGCCAATGACACAATCCGATACTTTGCAGTATAACAGACGTTTTGTCCCCTGTCTAGGTGACATCCTCAGTGCTTGGGAGCCTCCTGTGAAGCGCTTCTGTGATGTTTCCTCCGGCATTTATAGTGGCCTGTCTCTGCCGCTTCCGGTTGTCAGTTCCAGCTGTCCGCTGTAGTAACCGGTATATTGGGTCCAGGTCGATGTGTTTGTTGATCGAGTCTGTGGATGAGTGCCATGCCTCCAGGAATTCCCTGGCTGTTCTCTGTTTGGCTTGCCCTATAATGGTAGTGTTGTCCCAATCGAATTCATGTTGCTTGTCATCTGCGTGTGTGGCTAAGGATAGCTGGTCGTGTCGTTTCATGGCTAGTTGGTGTTCATGAATGCGGATCATTAGCTGTCTTCCTGTTTGTCCTATGTAGTGTTTTATGCAGTCCTTGCACGGGATTTTGTACACTACATTGGTTTTGCTCATGCTGGGTATCAGGTCCTTCGTTCTGGTGAGTTGTTGTCTGAGAGTGGCTGTTGGTTTGTGTGCTGTTATGAGTCCTCGTGGTCGCAGTAGTCTGGCTGTCAGTTCGGATGTATGGTAGTGTGGCTAATCCTTTGGGTTGCGGCATGTCCTCGTTCTGTTGGACAACCATGGCATCCATGAACACCAACTAGCCACGAAACGACACAAACAGCTATCCTTAGTAGCCACACACGCAGATGACAAGCAACATGAATTCGACTAGGACAACACTACTATTATAGGACAAGCCAATCAGAGAACAGCCAGGGAATTCCTAGAGGCGTGGCATTCATCCACAGATTCAATCAATAAGCACATCGACCTGGACCCAATATATCGGCAACTGCAATGGACGGCTGGAACTGACAACCGGAAGCAGCAGATACAAATCACTATAAATGCCGGAGGAAACATCACAGAAGCGCTTCACAGGAGGCTCCCAAGCACTGAGGATGTCACCTAGACAGGGGACGAAACATCTCTACGCAAATTCCCAGCTCGGCAAACAACAACGAGCACCCGAGCTACAAATCTTCTCACAAACTCTGCAGTATAAGACCAGGGAAAATCAAACAGTTGGGAGGACAACTGCCAAGGCCCAGCGCGTAAACAGATGCTTGAAAACAGCTCTCTCTTAAAAGTCCCTTTTCGATCAGTAACCTGCAATGCAGTATTTCCTAACAAGGAGAAAAGACGACACAGGAAGATCCAAAGACAAGAACCTATTGCTGCCTGGTTTTGAGATAAGAAATGTTGTTTTGTAAATTTTAATTGGGAGTTTTATCGGACTAGTATTATAGAAGAGAAGCTAAAAGATAGGTTAGAGAAAGAAATTGTAAATAGTGGTCAGTTAATTATTCTCTGTTGTACTTTAAGAAATAAAGTTGTTAATTTTTACTTTAAATCGTTCTTGGCCACTTGATTTTTAACTACACAGGATAAATCCTTGCTTTAACTTGAGCAGGAGGGTTTACCCTGTGTCATAACACAGATAGATTCTTAATAAGCAAGGGGTAGGCAGGAATGTGGTTAAGAGGTATCAGATCAGCCCGGATCTTATTGAATGACGGAGCAGGCTCAAGTGGATGAAGAGCCTCCTCCTGCTCTTTGCTTGTATGTTTGACTGGAAATATCTGAGCTTTGAAGACACACTTACTCTCCAGTAATTGTTCAGTGATTGTTATAATACGCCATAAGCTATCAAATAATGGAAGGGGGTTACACTAAACTGAAAACATCAAAGCACAAAATTAAGGCACTGGAATTCCTGGCATCCAATTTGTAAATGGCAAGAGCAAGAAAACATGTCTTAGCTATTCATTTCTCCACCAGGAGAAATTTTATTCAATTCAAACTGCATGGAGATGGGAAAGCAGGTCAGCCTCCAACTTTTGAAGAAAATTCATCTCTCAATGAACTAATTCAACCAATATATAATATGATACTGTACAGGTTGCTTGGATGGATCAAGACCTAAGTCACAGGGGACAGGTTGGACTAAGTTGGAGCTTAATCTGCAAGGAAACTATAATTGAATTTGGAGCGCAAAATTCAGTGAGTGACGTTTCTATCATTAAGGTTAACAAGTTTAAGTATTTCCAGGCCCCTCAGACTGAACCATGTCATGGTGCAGCCATTTCATTGTGCACTTTCTCCTTTCAAGAGAAAGCACTCTCACCTCCCTGTGCTCAGTTAAAGATAAGATCGCAGAAAGTAATTGCTTAAGGGTCACTTGAAAAGATTGATTTTCCTCTGACACAGAATTTCAATATTACTGCTTTGCTCAATGACATTTTCTGAAGCAAACAGTCCAATGGAGTATCCACTTTTTGAAAAAAAAATGTGTGCTCTGGCCCACCAAATCTTCTCATTTGCATTCCAGAACTTTGCATGTTACCCTGCAAAGAACAGTGGTTTATTTTCAAATGTAAGTATTTGTTTCAAAAAATATTATCTTAGTCATACATGACTAATAGCCTGGAGAAATCATCCTTTTCTTGTGTTCATTCAAGGTATGTGGCTATCTCTGGCTGCACCTGCATTTATTGCCCATCAAATAATTCACCTTGAAAAGTTTGTGGTGATCTGCCCTCCTGAACTGTTGCAGTTCATTAGGTACACCTACAGAAGCACTCAAAACTCAAGGAGGCTAGGATATAGGGAGGTGACTTGGGGGCAAAACATTGGTTGCAGAACACAAGGGAGGTGAGAGAGAAAGGTGGTTGCTCCAGTTCGAAAGTGAGATGGAGGCTGCAAAGGCAGAGAAGAGAGATGGATGGTGCAAAAGAAAGAGAGAACAGTTTCAGATCTTTCAACAAAGGAACACTCAGTTAAGTTGGAGTTAGGAAATCTTGAAATCACAAAGGTAATGAACTCATTCCAAATGAATGTGCTATTGACATCTTAAAGTTGCGCAAGTTCAGGAATTAGTCTTTGGGGAAGAACTTAGTGGATGCAATTGTTATGAACACCACACCAAGTGTCAAATTTAAATTTGAAATGCAGTAAATAGGGAAGTGAATGTCTCATTAAAATGATTCAGCTCTGTATTTGTGATGGAAACACATTAGCTGTGACCTTACCAGTCCATGGAAGATACGTCTAAGGTCATAGTTTTATACGTGCAGAAATACGTGCAGCTTTTTTTCAAAAATTCACAAACTTATGTCTGTTGTCTTGTGCCATTTTAAAAATTGTAGTATCAAGAAAATTATTCCTTTCCTTTATGTGTTATAGTTTTAAGCTCAATGGAGTTGATAATTATTGAGGAGAAAGTGAGGTCTGCAGATGCTGGAGATCAGAGATGGAAATGTGTTGCTGGAACAGGAGAATCGACGTTTCGGGCATTAGCCCTTCTTCAGGAAATTATTGATAATTATTGAGGCTATTAACAAATTCTTCTAAACCTGTTTTTTTCCAGAGTCCAAATACATCAAAAATTTCAATACAAATGCAGAAATACTGTTACTATTTGACTGCAGCATACATTAAAAAATTTGTTGAGAATGAAAGCAAAGCGCCTGAAAACTGCAAGTATTGGGTGTCAGGGTTCTTTAAAAACTGAACTTAACTCGTATTTACTGTGTAGCATGGGAATTCATTTGACAGCTATTACAGCAACACATACCCAAATTTGAGAATTTGAAAATGAAGGGAAGAATTACTACATTCACAGAGATCAGGATGCACAGTGAAACAGCATCAACAATTTATCTGGTGCCAAATGCACCCTATTATCAATATGTTGTTTTTGAAAATAGGATGTATTTGTTCTTAAAAAGAACAGTAAGCTAACCTTTAGACAAAGGTAGGCAAGTGGGAAAAGATCATCCATTGTCATCAGTGGCAGCCCACAGTCACTGGCCAAAAGGGATTTGGCACTGAATCAACAGAGCACTGATGAGCAACTCCCAAAAGGTATGTTAACAGGGATAGACGGGAGGAATAAGCAAGAACAGGGGCTACAACCGACTATCTTCTTGAGGGAAGACCAGGAGTTCCCAGAGAGAAGAACTAAGATAGCTGCCACCAAAAATTATGAAGAAAGACTGCAAGACATTACCTTAATTCTACAGAACAGCTTTGGGAGAAATGAAACATTCTCAATCATCTAATAACTAATTAACAATTAAGCTGTTGCTTCTTAATAAACTCAGTAAACTACTGGAAAATTACTTCAAGTTGTCAACAGCTTACATTAGGTATTTGTAATTGTGAACACACACCTTAAAATGAACATCAAATCGGCCGTGAAAATAAAAATAAAAACATAGACCTTGAGGGGAACCCTCAAAACAAAAATTTTTACCCTGACCATAATGCTGTTAAAAAGGGAATTCTAGGGTTTGACCCAGTCACAGTGAAGGAATGACAACGGAGTTCAATATCAAGATGGAATGTAGAAGTTGAAGGTGTTTCCTTTTTGAGTTTCCAAATCAACTCTCCATTCTTCACTTTATTCCAAAGTTCAGCAGACTTATTGGAGGGACACATGAAAGCCATGTCTGCTGATGTTTTTTATTAAATCATGACGTGTGTCACTATCTAAAACAGCATTTACTGCCCGTGAGAGTCAATTGTTTTCTTATGGGTCTGGAGTCAATTGTGGGTGCGAACAGGTAAGAATGGCAGATCGAGCATAAACACAAGGAAGTGATGCTGCACCCCTACCAATCATTAGTCAGACTACACTTGGTTTAATGTGTTCATTTCTGGGCATCTTACTTAAGAAAGATTGTCAAAGCCCTGGAGAGAGTGCAAAAGAGATTTACTAGACGATACCAGAAATGAGGGATTTTTGATACATAGAAAGACAATAGAAATTCGTCTTAATCTCCTTGGAGCAGAGAGGATTAAGAGGTGACCTCACTGAGTTGTTCAAAATTATGAACAACGTTGACACTGTAAAGACGCATATTCTGCTTCCAGCTAGTTGGTATGTCACAATTTCATAACTGCCAGCAAGAGGGCCAGGAATGAGATGGGGAGAAACTTCTTCACTCAGAGAGTTGTTCAAATTTGGAATCCACTGTCTGGGAGAGTGATGGAAGTGGATTCCATCGGAGATTTCAAAAGAGAGCTGGATATTTGTTGAAAGATGTGTTTTGAGGGCTTTGGAGATATGGCTGGAGAACAGGAATATCTGGTCGGCATGGACGGGTTGGACCGAAGGGTCTGTTTCCATGCTGTACATCTCTATGACTCTTTGACTCTACGGTACAGACACAATGAGTCAAAAGGCCTCCTTCTACACTGTCAAATTCTATGATTCGATTTCCTTCCCTGAAGGACATTCGTGAACCAAATAAGTTTTCTTTCACAGCTGACAATGGTTTCTTAATTGCCATTATGCTCATTACTTATTTCATATATTTTGTTGAATTCACGTATGCACCACGGTGGGATTTGAACCCATGTCCCCAGAACATAGGCCCAGGGTTCTGAATTACACTTGTACCTCTGTCCTTCTATTTCAGAGGTCATGCTAACGGGAAGCTTTGGAAGTTACCTTGAAGTGGACAGACCACAGTCACAATGTGCCAGTGCCAGCCTCGTTAAGTGAGTGGTTAAGAACCTAAGAAATACAACAAGAATCTTCAGCCCTTCAAAACTGTTTTGCCATTTAATGCAATCAGGGTGAACATCTACCTCAACTTGACCTTACTATAAACACATGGGTTCCTTTGTCCTTTGGAGCAGTGTCTTGATGTTTTAGAATTGCAAAGAACCTCATGCAACTTAAGATGAAATTCAAAAATTTTATTGTGAGTACTGTGGTTGAAGATCTATGAAGATCTGCCAGTGTTCCGACATGCTTTCTACAAAGTTGATTGAATCAACAGACTTTTTAAGTTCTCCTCAGAAGCCTGCCCAGATCTTGGTTGGGGATGGTGGGGTTATTCATTGGTATAAAACATCTCTCTCTCTACCTCGACAATTACAGAAAAAACACAAAATATCTCGAGTGGAATGCAACTGAGGAGCAAAAGAAGGCAAACCCTTACAATTTTTATGAAAGCACAGAGTCCCATATGCACCACCTGCCTGCACTTGGTCCATATCACTCCAAACATTTCTTATTCATGTACTTATCCAAATATCTTTTCAATGTTGTAATAGTACTTGCATTCATCATTTCCTCTGGAAGTTAATTCCACCACACAAACCACTCTGTGAAAAATCTCAATATTTTATTCTGATAGTTCACACAGAACTACAAACCAAAAATCTCAAAAATATCATTGCAGACATCATTGAGAGAATCAAACAATAAAGAAGAGGGCCACTCGGCTCATCACAACTGTTCTGGATCATTCAACGAGCAATTCAATTGTTATTCTGTCATTAAAATTTCATATTTAATAATTTTGTGGATTGAACTGGAATTATTGTGGGCACCTGGACTTCTCTTTCCAAAAGAGGTCACTGAAAAGGCTTTCAAACTTTTTTGTTCTAATTTCTCAGTACTCTCTTCTGATAACGCCTTGTTTACTGGAGATGATCGACTTCAGTTCCAGTTGATAAATCAGGTTCCAATTTCTGCTCTGGATATTGTTCTGGAGGTGTTTGGGAAAAGTCTGTTAAAAGAAAAGCTTCCAAGTTCAGCTCTCTTTTTTTCTGGAAAAGAAGATTCCTAAATGACTGCTTCAACAAAGATCTCTCCAGAAAATTGCAGGTGTTTAGTGACGTCTATCTTTGGAAGCCAGAACTCAGACTGACAGCCATTGGAACAATACAAACCTTCGACCTTTTACCTTCCAGAACAAAGACTTATTGGCCAAAAGTGCATTTTTTCCCAGTCTCTGCGGACAGAAAACAATTTTCAACCTCCGAGTTCGTGTGTGTTTTTGACTTATTAGGAGGAATAAAGATTTATGTTTTTATATTGCAAACAAAGTATACTTTGCTAAATCATCGAATATGTTTTGATCTTCAATAAAGCAACAATTTTAATGTTCATTAAACAATTTATTACTAGTGTAATAGCATAGGTTTGGCCACATCAGGAACAGGTAAAACAATTATATTTATGTAATAGATGATTTATGGAACTAAAGAAAGAAAATGCACTTCTCCCATCTCAATAGGAACATGCCATCGGCAAGGCCAGCAGTTGTTACTCACCCCTAATTTCCCTGGAACTGCATTACCATTATGTCATTTCAGAGGGCACTTCAGAGTCAACTAAATTGTTATGGGTCTAGAGTCACATGTACGTCAAACGAAGTAAGGATGGCAAATTTCTTTATCTGCAGGTCACTGATGAACCAGATAAGTTTTGCTGCCAATCGATGACTGTTTCATGGTCATCATGAATGAGACTATTTTTATATTTCAGATTGATGAACTGAATTCAAATTCTACCAGCTGCTGCGAGAAATCTGAACCCATGTCATGACAGCATTCGTTAGGACCTCAGGATTACTAGCAAAAATAATCCAACACTGCCATCTCCCCAAAATTCAATTTATCCTAATTACTTGTCTGCTTCAAGTGAAGATGCAATTTCTTACTGTCGTTGCTGGTAAAGCTGTTCCTGCAACACTTTCAGGCCTTCAAGATCCAAACTTGCTGCATTATAAAAAACTCACCTCTGCTTCTTTTGCCAATGCTCTTTGTTGTGTATCCTCCAGTTATTGGCTGTTGCACCCTATTCATTTCATCAGCACATGCGAACAATGGCAGGACAAGGTTTGATTCACCCCACCACAGATGTTATCATCTGTCCTACGATGCTCAAGAAATTATTTCACAAGAGTTGTGTTGCAGGAACAAGTAAATGCTTCTCCCTCTGGTGTTTCCATAGATACAGCTGAGGTATTCTAAGTTACAGGGTTAGAAGCTGCAGGAACATCCATTTCACTCCACACAGTATGACTCATTTTATATGCAGTAAACATAAGCCTGGGAATATCCACTTAAAGGAGAGAAGATGCACACAAACAGTCAGAAAACATCATGTGAAATACATAGTGTTACTGAGATTGAGCAGAGCTGGCAGCAGTAGAGCTACAGAATCAAGGATTCTGACAGCCCCATTATTTCTGTTTGTCCCTGTCCTGTGGAAGCTATTCTTCCTATCTTGACTTGATGTTTTCTCCCCTGTCCAATCATTCCCCAGTGCATCTGTGATTCTTTGACGCTTTATGTTGGTTTCAAAAATTTACAAAGTCAAATGTGTGGTGCTGGAAAAGGTCAGCAGGTCATGCAGCACCCGAAGACCAGGAGAATCACTGTTTCGGGCATCAGCCCTTCATCAGAAATTTCCAGTTTGCAGGCAGCAGCTGCCTCCTCTTTACCAGGGAAATGCAGCTCCATCCCCCATCAGGATTGTCTCAGGCATCCCCATTTCTTCCTGGAAAGAAAGCCTGAAGCACGTCCATATACTACTACTTCCTCCAGCTGGCTGAGCTTGTCCTCGGTTTGACCAACTTCTCCTTCAGCTCATCTCACTTTCTGAAACATGTGGCCATGGGTACCCACTTATGTTCATCTCTTTGTGGGGTATGTGGAACATTCATTGTTCCAATCTTCCCCAGGCCCTACCCCTTAATACTTTCTCCAGTACATCAATGGTATTGCTGATGCTACTTCCCTCCCTCGTTTTGAACTGGTAAAATTTATCAATTTTTTTTCCAGTTTCACCAGTAGTATGTTTTGTTTCAGGTCTCCAGCATCTGCAGTTCTCTGTTTTATGTGATTGAATCAAATGCTGATTGGTAACAGGTTTAGGGCAGCACCACCCTAAGACTGCCAACCCACCACGATTGCCTTGGTTGTCTAGGAATTCAGGACTAATGGATGGTCACTGGCATGGAGTAAAGAGTTAATTCCATCTTTAATAACAGCAACCTGAGCCATGCACAAGGCACCATGTTTTGGTGATGTCAGATGACATGGAATTGGAAACTGAATCTGCAACATTCCGAAAGCCATCTCTTCTTATTCCTAGCGTTTCATTACATTCATAAAACTAATTAATGTTCAATCATCTGAGCGCAAAAGTGAACTTACAGCTTGGTGAAATCAAGGAGAAACAATAAAAGGAGAACATTTCTCCGTTTTATTTTCATTTTCTTTATCAATTGTAGAAATATGTTAGATGGAGAAAAAGGGCTGCTTGACTGTCAGGGAGGGAGAATTGAGTTTTGGTCAGGTGATGAAATCTCCTCTCCAACAAGAGTTTGCAGCCCAGGTTTCACAAAGTACAAGATGCCACATTTCTAGGATTGTCAATTTCTCAAATCCATTGACACTGTGCAAAACAGGAACATGCAGAAATTCACTGAAACTGAACTATTCAGGCGGTCTAGTTCCCCACAATAGGCTAGTATCTGTTCAGCCTGCAGTGCGTTCTTTGATAATGTCAATATCACGCAGTTAGCAGCACATAATGTGATCTTTCATTAGGACTAAGGAACAAAAATAGGCTGTTCCATCATTCAGGTTAAAATTGTGATCTCAACATATCTGTCCTCAGAGATCAACACAAATTTGTACCGTACCAGAAGAATTTCAACCCAAATAATCCCCAATCCTTCACAGAACTGCAATTTGTGTGCATCTCTGCAACATCTTTAACTGAATGCAGAGCATGCCCCAATGTTTTTCTATTTCAAATTGCATAACACATGCAAACACACATCTATATTGCTGCTACACCACAGTGGAACATCACTCCTATCACAATTAGTTGTCCTTATTTTAAAGTCACAGAAAAATATAGTGGCAACAAAGAACATGCATTAAAAATCAATAAATATTCAATTAGGTGGAACTTATGGCAAAAGGTTTCTTGAAACCCACTGAGGAAGCATTCATTCTTTGAACAAGCCAGATTGGCAGTAATTCTACAATTGAGCATTAAATGTATCTCAGCTATCAGATATACTGACAGTACTGACAATATAAACTTCTCACGACAGTCAATTGCGAAGTACAACTGAACAGGCAGAAAAAGCCATTTAAAAAGGGTGACACAATGGCTCAGTGGTTAGCACTGCGGCCACACAGCACCAGAGGCCCGGGTTCGATTCCAGCCTCAGGCAACTGTCTGTGTGGAGTTTACACATTCTCCCCGTGCCTGTGCGGGTGTGCTCCAGTTTCCTTCCACAATCCAAACGATATGCAGGTTAGGTGAATTAGCCATGCTAAATTGCCCATAATGTTCAGGGATGTATAGTTTAGGTGCCAGAGTCGGGGTAAATGAAGGGGAATGGGTCTGACAAAGAAAATCTGTGCTGCATTTATTAAAATCATAGTAGATAATAATTTAAATTAATTAGAAGGAATCAAGTGCTTTGAGTTTTTCATCTAATCATTCATGAAAACCTGGAAAAGCAACCAGTATCTTCACTGCTGGCAACTGACATGCATATACCCAGTTTTAGCTTCTTAAAATGACCATTTAATCATATGCCCACTCCAACGTGATAAATATTCAATGATAATTTTTTTCTCAGCTTCCTTTTGAAGACTTGCAAAATTGCTGCTGGATCATACAATGCATGGAAAATAGCAAAGTGTGGTTTTCCAAATTATATTGCATAATAAGACTCACAAGTTGCTCACTGCAATTTCAACTGGCGGGGAAGAGGGAAGAAGCCAGCTTTGCATGTTTCCAGAGAAATCAAACTGAGGACTGAAAAAGAGAGAGTTAAACACTTAGAAAAGAGGACTGAGGGGATACAAGCAAAGTCAATGGCGCAGGTCGGACCCAGGAATTGACAGATACATATACACAAGAATATAAGAATTAGGAGCACAGAGTTGACCATTTGGCCCTTCGAGCCTGCTCCACCATTCAATAAGATTATGGCTGGTCTTTGCGTGGCTTCAGCTCCACTTATCCATCCTTTCACCATAACCCTTAGTTCCTTTATTGTTTAAAGAATGATCTATCTTAACTTTAAAAACATTTGCCAAAAAAGCCTCAATCACTTCACTAAGCAGGGAATTCCATAGCTTCACAATTTGGTCCGAAATCTGCTCCCCCTAATTTTGAGGATACGCGCTCTTGTCCTCATTTCACCCACTCGTGGAAACATCCTCTCGACTTACTTCTTATCTATTCTCTTCATCATTTTGTGTGTTTCTATAAGATTCCCCTCATTCTTCGGAATTCCAATGAATATAATCCCAGTCTCCTCAGTCTCTCAACTCCAGAATTAACCGAGTGAACCTCCTCTACAGCCCCTCTTTCTCAAGTAAAGAGACCAAAACTGCATGCAGTACTCCAGGTGTGGCCTCTCCAGCCCTCTATATATCTGCAACATAACCTTTCTGCTTTTAAATACAATCCCTTTAGCAATGAAAGACAAAATTCTATTTGCCTCGTTCATTACCTGT
>NC_057751.1:3929666-3955774 GCF_004010195.1 Chiloscyllium plagiosum
TAAATATCAATTGAATTCTATTTTCTTGAATATATGCCTGCCATTCACACAATACTAGGAATAAAAAACTAAGCTTATTGAATTTTGGATATATTGCTAGCCTTGGCACAATACTCACATGACAAATTAAATGAACAAATGTGTCACATGGCAACACCAATTAGCATCAACTGTAGCAATCTGTGAGCTGTGAAAATGGTTTTATTACAGAAGGTATGCCAGGTCGCGCTTTTGTTCTGAAAAATGTGGTCTTGTGCAATAATAATTTTCAACCTTCTGTTTTAAATTGGCAACATCATTTGAGCATGTAATGTTAACCCACTACTTCTGGGAAACTCTTTAAAATTTCACAATTTGGAGAGAAGAAAGGCTCTCGGGATCTTGAACATGGATTGAACATCTTATCCACAGGGATGACAAGGATTCCCAGTATGAGTTATTATCAAATGACAATCATGTATAAAGTGTCTGTCAGTACATTTTGTGAAATGGTTGGGTTAGGATGAGGCTCCACTGTGATAGCACATAAAAAACACTCATTCAGGCAAGAAACTGGGGGCCTGAAAAATTATACTGCTGAAGCAATGAATGGGGTGTGGACAGAACAATAGAAAGAATTTTTTTGGTAATTTTTGAGGGATTTTGCAGGAACATCACTTGAATTTCTGACATTCATTTGCAAACTGTTAAAACTTTTAATTGATTAAAAACAGGCAACTCGGTTAATTATATATGAACATTGAGGAACATATCCTGTAAATGACATGATCAACTGTTCCTTAATGGATATCATCTATAGGCATGAAGGATAATTAGTTGAAGAACTATTTAATCCTGGGTTGAATAGAGTTATGGAGAGTCATTTAGTCCTACAGCATGGAGACAGGCCCTTTGACCCAAACTGGTCCATGCCAACCAAAATGCCCACCCACGCTAACCCCATTCCCCTGCACTTGGCCCATGTCCTTCTAATCCTTTCTTGTCCATGTATTTGTCCAAATGCCTTATAAATGTTGTTTATGTACCCACCTCAGCCACGTCCGCTGGCAGTTCATTCCATATGCATATCACCCTTTGTAAAAAACGTTGCCCCTCAGGTTCCCTTTTATTCATTCCCCTCTACTCCCAAAAGTAGACCACTAAGGATAACTGTCAGCAAATTCAACCCTGAAACATGGCACAGACCATTCGACACATCGACTGCTCTGCCATTCAATCACGGCTGATAAGCTTCTCAACCCCATTCTCCAGTTTTCTCCTCATAACCCTTGATCCCCTGGACAATCAAGAATCTATGGCCATCTTAAGTATACTCAATGACCTGGCACCCACAGTTTTCTATGGCAGTGAGTTCTATAGATTCACCATTCTCTGGCTGAAGATGTTTCTCCTCATCTCCAGGCTAAAAGATCTTCCATTACTCTAAGGATGTGCCCTCGAGTACTAGTCTCTCCTATCAATGGAAACATCTTCATAACATCCACTCTGTCCAGGCCATTCAGTATTCTGTAAGTTCCATTAACTGTCCCAATCAAGTTGAAGACGACATGATATGATTCACTGCTATCAAAAGAAGCATTCCTCCAAAGTGTAATCAGTCACTTAAGGTGATCTGGCCCCAATCTATTTGAGAACTGCCAGTCTCTGACACACTTCCGAGCTACTGTCAGTTCTGAGGAAGGCTCACTGAACCCGAAATGTTAATTCTGATTTCTCTCCACAAATGCTGCCAGACCTGCTGAGCTTTTCCAGCAATTTCTGTTTTTGTTTCTGATTTTCAGCATCCACAATTTCAATTTTTATTTAGTACCTGACAGGCTTCCTCCTGACGTACAGCAATGTGCAAAACAAGCTAGGCTTTTTGTTTGAAATCCCTGTAACACTTCCAATTCCTCCATACATAATGGTTAATTTCTGTAGTTGTTGGTTCTCCGTTTGACAGACCTCATGCAATAAAAAGACCTCCAACGTCATCACTAAAAATCTGTTGGAGGAAATAAAAGATAGGCAAGAGTACCAAATGTCTGACAGCAATTTGTCCAAAACAGTTGCATTGCAGTGAAGGTTAAATAGCAGCAATCAGTTTTATAATCATTTGCAGCTCTAGTTCTGTCTGGTGTTCTCACTGCACAGAGAGGAACTAATGTATTAATCAAATATTTGAATTACAGTTGGAAGAACACAGAAATTCAAAACTACAGTGAGCTAGATTGGTCACATATCTTGCATAAACCTCAAAGCTGGTAGCTTCTGCAGATTGTTTGTGAAGCTGGCAGGTGGACAAGTGATTGCAATCAGGTAAATAAGTCCAGGGCTCCAGGTATCTGTTGCAGAAAATACAGGTCATGAAAGGGTTAATGTCAGAGACTGGATGAAACTCCACCTAATCTAATGATATCATAAGATCTTGGGTGGGAAAGTTAGGAGAAGAGCTCTTGGTGTTGAAGGGGTCAGATGTGTCATTTTATTTTCTCAGAATTTTGGTGTCAATGTCTAAATCACTAGGGTAACTTGTATCTCATTGCGATCATGTAACAACGTACAACTTGTTGAAACAAGACTGTCTTCGCACTGAGACTCTTGCATGATTATTCCTCGACGAGATATTAGTCGGATTGAAACAGATGAACTGAATGTGCAAGAATAAATAAATAAAACTTAGAACATAAGACCGTATAGCACACGAAAGGGCCCTTCGATGCCAAAGTGAACTAATCCCGTCTGTCTGCCCTTAGTCCATATCCCTCCATTCCTTGCACATTTATGTGCTGCTCTAAAGTCCCTGAAACACCCCAAAGAAGTATGATCTGACAGCCATTACAGAAACATGGGCTGCAAAAAGCCACATGTCGGAAACGTGTGTCAAGGTCTCCTAACAGTAAACACATAGAAGGTTGGAGTATAAATGAAGAAATAATAGGATCTTGTCAAAAAGATATGGCAATAATCATGGGGGAAATTTTGTTCTCAAATAGATGAGATGAAAATCTATTGAGTGAAACTCATCCAGAAGAAAAGTTCATGTAATATTTTCCAAATGGTTTCTTCAAACATCATGTTCTGGCCAGTCAAAAGACTGTACTCAACCTGATATTGTGCAATAAGATAGGATTAATTAATTACATCACAAGGATGGTACAGCGAGGTCACAGTGATCACAATATAATTGAATATTACATCGCCTCAATTGGCCTGCCCCCTCACCCATTCCAAACTATCTCCCTCTAAACTGACTGCACTCTGTGCCCTCAGATCCAATCCGAACTTGGTAATCAAGCCTACTGACAAGAGTGGTGCTGTTGCTATCTGTCATATTGACTTCAACATTGAAGAGGTTGAGCGCCAGCTCTCATATCTCCTCCCATCTCCCCATGGACCATGACTCCACTATGAAACACAAGGCCAATGTGTCCACAACGGTTACTAATCTTCTTTCACCCAGTGATCTCCCCTCCAGTGTCACCAAGCACAAAGTCTTCTACCTCCTTCTCAAAATACACAAATCAGACTGACCAGGCAGACCCATTGCTTCTGCCTCTTCTTGCCTCACAGAACTCATCTGTTCCTACCTGGACTCAATTTTTCTCCCTTCTCCTGTCCCTTCCCACTCTCATGTGTGATTTTTCTAATGCCATATCTCAGGTTCAAAATTTCTAGTCCCCCTATTTACCATGGACATGCAAGCCCTTTGCAAGTCCATTCCCCGTTAGGATTGTCTCACTTTCTCGGTTTCTTTTGGAAACCATCCCCGTCCATCACTAGCCTCCTCTGCCTGGCTGAGCTCATCCTCAATTTTAACAACTCTTTTAACACCACCCACTTACTTCAGATATAAGGTGTGCCATGGGGACACGTGGATCCCAGTTACGTCTGACTCTTTGTCAGGGGTACATGGAACATTCCTCAGTCCTCAGTCACGTCCGACCCATCTCCCGTACTTTGGCCCTCAGTCTTTCTCTTCCCTCCCACAATAGCGATAGGATCCTCCTTGTCCTCACCTACCATCTCACTAGCACCCGCATTCAAAGGATCATTAGCTGCCATTTGTGCCACCTCCAGCAGAATGCCACTACCAGATGTATATTCCCCTCTCTTCCCTTGTCAGCCTTCCTCAGGGACCATTCCTCCAGGGTACCTCGGTCCTTTTTTTCTCCAATCCCGATATCTCCCCACAGCGCCTTCCCATGCAATCACAGAATATTTAACACCTGCCGATTTACTTCCCCACTCCTCATTATCCAGGGCCCCAGACATATCTTCTAGGTGAAGCACTGGTTTACCTGCACTTCACGCAATCTTGTCACTGTATTCAATGCTCACAATGCGGTCTCCTTTACACTGGCGAGACGAAATGCAGACTAGCCAACCACTTCACAGAACACCTACACTCTGTCTGCAAAAATTATCCTGAGCTTCCAGCTGCCTGTCATTTCAGTGAATCTCTGTGTTCACTGGCCAACATCGTGCTACAGTGTTCCGGTGAAGCTTAGCGCAAGCGGAAGAACAACATCTCATTTTCTGGCGGTGAAACCCTGTAACTCTCTGGAGTCAACCTCATGTTCAATAATCTTTAGGGTCTTAGCATGTTCTCTCATGTCCTTACCCCAACCTCTATACACCAGGTCTTGTACTCACATGGGCTGCTTCCACAAACAACCCATTTTCAGCCACTGACACTCCCCATTAGCTGCTAATCATTCGACCAAACTGGCCTTTACCCACCCCTTTGTCTGTCCAGTTTTTTTTTTCTCTCTCTCTCTGGGTTCCATCTCCATCTATCATTTCATCTCCCCCTTTCCCTTACCCCTTCTTTGGCATTTAGGTATTAAGTCTGCTTTTTCTCCACAAATTAGATTACTTATAGTGTGGAAACAGGCCCTTCGGCCCAACAAGTCCACACTGACCCACCGAAGCACAACCCACCCAGACCCATTCCTACATTTACCCCTTCACCTAACACTACGGGCAATTTAGCATGGCCAATTCACCTAACCTGCACATTTTTTTTGTGGACTATGGGAGGAAACCTGAGCACCCAGAGGAAACCGACACAGACACGGGGAGAATGTGCAAATTCCACACAGTCAGTCGCCTGAGGCGGGAATTGAACCCGGGTCTAAGGCAGCAGTGCTAACCACTGCGCCACCGTGCCACCCACAATAGGTCAAACCTACTGAGTTTTTCCAGTAATTTCTGATTTTGTTTCTGATTTCCATAGTTATTTGTTTTGTTTTTAATTGAATCTGTATTTAGTTTAAGGAAGTGAGGAATGGGTCTAAAGGTCGTATTTTAAATGTATATAAGGTTAATTCCGAGGACATGAAGGAGAGCGAGCTAAAATGAACTTGTAAATTAGATTAAGGGTTAGGTCATATGCAGAAGTAAGTACAAGAGAAAGCTGGCTACAAATTTTAAAATGGATAAGAGTTTCTATTGCCATTTAAAAAAGGGAAAGAGTCAATAAAGTGAACACGGGTCCGATAGAAATTGAGTCTGCAGAATTAAGAATGGAAAAAACGATGACAAATCAAACAAGTATTTTTCACCAGTCTTAAATGTAGAGGTTACATGCATAACATCCTAGAATTGGCTGTAAATCATAAAATAAAAGACAGGAACTAAAGAAAATTACAAATATTCACTCATATTACAGGGCAGTTACCTTAAAATCCATCACAGGGAAAATATTTTGTGAAAGGGAAATTCAGGATAACTCATCCATAAGAGCTCCTTGAAGAAGTAACCTGTGTTGTGGATAGAGGATATCCAGTGCATGTACTGTACCTACACTGCTTCAAGGTATTTCATAACCCACAAGCTTCTTTTGAAATTCATCATATGTTAGGCCTACCATTCCAGGGATCATCTGTGTGAAGCTTCGCTGGACAGGTTCCAGTGCCACTATGTCCCTCCTGAGGTGTGGGGCCCAAAACTGGAACACTATGTTTTAAATGGGGCCTAACTGAAGCTTTATAAAGTCTCAGAAGCGCAATGCTGCTTTTATATCCTAACCCTCTTGAGATAAATAACAACATTACATTCACTTTCTTAATCATGGACTCAACCTGCAAGTTACTCTTGAGAGAAGCCTGGACTAGCACTCCCAGATCCTTTTGTACTTCGGCTTTATGAATTATCTCACCATTTGGAAAATAGTCCATGCCTGTATTCTTTTTCCCAAAGTGCAAGACCTCATATTTGCTCACATTGAATTTCATCAGCCATTTCCTGGACCACTCTCCTAAACTGTCTGAATCTTTCTGCAACCTCCCCATCTCCTCAGTACTACCTGCCTGTCCACCTCACTTTGTATCATTGGCAAACTTAGCCAGAATGCTCCCAGTCCCTTCATCCAGATCATTTAATATATAAAGTGAACAGCTACAACTCCAACACTCAACCCTGCAGGACCCCACTTGTCACCAGCTGCCATTCTGAATAAGAACCTTTTATCCCAAGTCTCTGCCTTCTGTCAGGTCAGGCAGCATCCAGGGAACAGGAGATTCGACGTTTCGGGCACAGGCCCTTCTTCAGGAATGAGCAGAGAGTGTTCAGCAGGAGAAGATAAAAGGTAGGGAGGAGGAACTTGGAGGAGGGGCGTTGGAAATGTGATAGGTGGAAAGAGGTAAAGTGTTCCAGCAATAAAGTTTCAACTTTGATCTCCAGCATCTGCAGACCTCACTTTCTCCTCTGCCTTCTGTCAGACAGCCAATCTTCAGTCCATGCCAGTAACTCACCTCGAACACCATGGGCCCTCACCTCACTCCGCAGCCTCCCGTGCGGCACCTTATCAAAAGCTTTTTGGAAGTCTGGATGGTTTCCCTGGACTTACCTATTTGTTCCCTCTTCAAAGAATTCTAAAAGATTTGTCAGGCATGACCTCCCCTTACTTAATCCATGCTGACTTGTTCTAATCTGACCCAGCACTTCCAAGAATTTAGAAATCTCATCCTTAACAATGGATTGCAGAATTTTACCAACGACCAAGATTAGGCTAATCAGCCCATATTTTCCCATCTTTTGTCTTAGTCCTTTGAACAATAGACAACAGGTGCAGGAATAGGCCATTCTGCCCTTCGAGCCAGCACTACCATTCATTATGATCATGGCTGATCATCCTCAATCAGTATCCTGTTCCTGCCTTATCCCCATAACTCTTGATTCCATTGTCCCTAAGTCTCTTGAAAGTATCCAGAGACTTGGCCTCCATAGCCTTCTGGGGCAGAACATTCCATACACCCACCACTCTCTGGGTGAAGAAGTTTCTCCTCAACTCTGTTCTAAGTGGCCTACCCTTTATTTTTAAACTGTGTCCTCTGGTTCAGGACTCACCCATCAGCTGAAACATGCTTCCTGCCTCCAGATCCTTTATTAATCTTACACAAGGGGGTTACAACAGCGATTTTCCAATCGACGAATAGTTGGAATGGGTGGTTGTCTTGCAAGGAAATGTTAGACAGGTGACTCTTGGATTTGCTGGAATTTGGAAGATTAAGAGATGAAAACATATCGATTTTGAGGGGGTTTGCTCAGTGGATGTGGAATCTAGAACAATGAGTCATCATATAAAAGTAAGGGTCCACCTGTATTTTCTCAGTCAATGATTTTTGGAACTTTTTTCCTCTTTCGACAGTGGAAGCAGTCTGAATATTTTTCAGACAGAAATTGGTGGATTCTTGACATCCACAGGTGAAAGGTTATCAGAGGTGGTCAGGAATGTCAAGTTCAGTTTATAATTAGATAAGCCGTGATCTTATTAAATAGCAGAACAAGATCAATGGCTAATTGGCGTACTCCTGCTCCTAACTCATAAGTTTATATGATCCTTGATGGGAGGGATCAGGAGGAGTCACCAAAAGTATTGTCCTGCATTTGAGAAGCTTCTGGACTTTCATCTACTTTGGTTAACAGTTCGGAAAAAAATGATTTGATGAAGTACTGCAGTAACTTGCAAAATTGCAAGTACTGACCACAGTCATCTTTTAACTTTTGCACAGTTATCAATGTGAGACTGACTGAATCCACATTGGAATTCACGTCCAAATCAAAGTTTCAGGGCAAATGTGAGTCACATGTCTATTCAATCTATTATTACACTTAGCTTAACATACACTTATGACAGCAGCAGCAGCTCCAACAAGCTTGAACATTGAATAAAACAACCATGAATTAAGAAGAAATTGTAATCCTCTGCTCCTTCAACAATGTGCAGTTTCTGAATTCTCCAATTATTGTAGGCTCACGGTCAGCAGACAAACATTATTTAATTGTAGCAGCCAAATCAGCAAAAAATATTAAAACATTTACAATTGGCTGTAAACAGCCACAGCTACTGTGCACAGTTGCCTAATGGATGTTTCCATCTGTTTGAGTGAAACAGAGTTGTCTGTGTTATACCAGCTTATTTTCTGACTGTCTAACTCCAAGTTTCTCTCGCAATGGCCAATCAGAGAGGGAGAGCTGATCATTGTTATGGAAATCTTAGTTGGCCAATGATAAAATTCAGCAACACCAATCTAATAAATTTGCATGATCACTCTATCACATGTGCCCAAAAATACACACATACTCACAGGCTTCATGAAATGGGCTCTCATAACTACCATTCCATAGATCATTAACTCTCAATGCACACAAAGCATTTGCTTTGCTCTGCACTAATCTGATCCTACCTAAAACTGTGAGCAACCTGTGCAAATCGTCAAGGGGAGAAATTCAGATGACTGATATGAGTAATTTAATGGCTTCTTTAACATGGCCTTCTTGTGGTACAGTGGTAGTGTTCTCACCTCAGGACCCGGAGTTCTGTGTTCAAGTCCCACCCGCTCCAAAGGTGTGGAATAACCTCACTTAACAGGTTGATTAGAAAAATAGGTTTTACACAAAAGTTTCCTTGTGGCCTTGATTCATATTTCCTCCACATCCATCACCCTGTTCCTCGGATGCTGCCTGAACTGCTGTGCTTTTCCAGCACCACTCTAATCCAGAATCTAGTTTCTAGCGTCTGTAGTCATTGTTTTTACCTTTTATCCACATCCATCAAAACAGGTGAAAGCTTCAGAATTCATGGAGAATACAACAGCATCAAACTAAAAAATTCTGTGAATATCAAAATAAATAACCATATTGAGAATATTGTCTTCAGAAAGCTTAAGAAAGCTGAAAATACATCAGGTTAACAGCCCTTTCATCCATCAACAGATGAAACAGGTGCCTGCCACACAACAAGGGAAAAGAAGAGTTAATGCCAATGGTTAAAAAAAATCCAGGTGCTTTCATACAACATTCACAGGAGGTCCATGTGATGTAGCCATAGTGAAAGTGAACAAGCGACTCGGTGTGTTCACAGATTCATTCATGATTATAAACATAGCAACATAAAAGGAAGTACTGCAGATGCTAGAGATCTGAAACAAAACAGAAATTGCTGGCAAAACTCAGCAGATCTGATAGCGTCTGTGGGAAGAAAGCAGAGTTAATGTTTTGAAAGCACTGGCTCTTCATCACTATGGTATTTAGTTTCCTTTATATATTCACTTGTGGGACATAGGCAATAAATTCTGGCCAGCCAGCAATGCCTATGCCAAGTTGCCTTTGAGAAGGTGTTGGTGAGCTGCCTTCTTAAACTGCTGCAGTCCACATGCTATAGGTTGACCCACATTGCCCTGATAGGAAATTCTAGGATTTTGACCCAACATTATTCTCAGTTGGAATACCGCGACTTGCTTTGATCTTCTCACATGATGAGGAATTCTGAACTTCTGAAATAATTTAAGAGACAGCAGCAGAACAAGTGTTCAAATGGAAACAACTGAATTGAGTAGTTCAGCAAAACAAGTGGAATCTGTCCACTTCGGAGAAGCATATCCTTGTGAATCATTTGATTTAAATTTGTAAATTTTCAAATGAAAAAATAATTTCATCAAAAATGATTACAGCAGGCCCAGGAATCAAGTTACATTATGCAAACTAAGAGCTGTGGCACATACCAGGAGATGATTCTTCTCCAACAGTGAAGTGGAATTGATTGCCAGTGTATGTCGTGAAAACGGCAGTTCAGCACACGATCAAAAAAGCTGAAACTGTTTCCATTTGGCACTGGGGTTATTTCTGACAAGATCATCTGAAGTATGAATCAGAGTCAAAATGATCTTTCAGACAAATTTTGATTGCTTAAGCGTACTCTGGATATTTCTTTGCTTCACGAATTGACCTGGAGTGCTACTTATCTCAATTTTCAACTCTCCCAGTTGGTTGTATAGGTCCAAGTAGGGTGTATAAAACATGTATTTGTTGCAAAAGTCATCAAGTGTGCTGGAAAGACTGGAGGGAACCAGCATTTCTTATCGTGTCCAACATTTCTGGAAACAATGTATTTCACAATGTACATTTTCAGACAGTTTGGACACAAACAATGAAGATGGTTGCAGTTTGAAGTCAACTATCTTAGCCCTAGTACATCCTCGGGATAGTGTCCTAGGCCCAATCAGCTTCAGCTATTTCATCGATGACTTTCCCTCCATCATAAAGTCAGAAGTGGGGGAGGTTCGCTGATGATTGCTCAATCTTCAACATCATTCATAACTCCTCAGAAATTGAGGCGTGTCATGTGTATTTGCAACAAAATGTGGACAGTATCCAGGTTTGGCTTTCAAATCATTCGAGGAAAAATTAGAACAATTAGAGCAGAGAATATTAAGAAGTGACCTTATTGAGCTATTCAAAATTATGAACAAATTTGACAGAGTAAAAATGTAAGTTATGTTTCCACTTGTTGCTATGTCAGTAAATCAAGGTCACAATTTCAAGATTGTCAGTGAAAAAAATAGGAATGAGTGAGTTGTTTGGATTTGGAATGCCCTGTCCAAGAGAGAAGAGGAGGCAGATTCCATAGGAGGATTGAAAACAAAAGGTGAAAATATATTTGAAAGTAATGAAGTTAGAGGGCTATGGAAATGGGCTAGAGAGTGGGACAAGCAGGAAAACTCTTTTGGGATCTGGTACAGACAGGATGGGTTGAAGGTTGTTGGGTCACCAACGAGAGACTATTAAATCATTACTTCATGACATTCAATTATATCACCGTTACTGAATCCTCCACTTTAGTCAACATCCTGGAGGGTCCAAAAAGCAATAGCTGGATAAACTCAGCAGATCTAGCAGCATCTGTCAAAAGAAAGCAGAGTCAACGTTTTCGGTCCACTGACCCTTCTTCTGTTCTCAAGTAGCATTGCTGGACTGAAATACTGACTCTGCTTTCTTTCCACAGATGCTGTCAGACATGCTGAGTTTCTCCAGGTATTTCTGTTTTTGTGTCAAATTCCATCATTGTTTTGAAGCTGGAAGTTACCATTGGCTAGAAATGGAACTCGACCTGCCAACAGAAATACTGTGGCTACAAAAGCAAGTTAATGACTAGGAATTTGACAGCGTCTAACTCACCTCCTAACTTCTTGAAGCCTGTCCAGTGACAGAACACTCTTCATGTGCCTAAATGTGTGCAGCTCCAGTAATACTCAATAACAGCCAAGTAGGACAAGGGTAACACATCCATGTGAACACCACAACCCACAAGTCCCCCTCTAAATTTCACATAATCCTGAGCTGCAACTATATGCTATTCCTTCACTGTCACTGGATTAACATCCTGGAACTACCTCCCAAACAACAGTCAGTGTCACTGCACCATATGGACTGAAGCATTTCAATAACTTACCACTACCTTCTCCATAGCAATTAGAAAAAGGCAACAAATGCTGGATTGCAAGTGACACACACGTCCTGGCAAAGAGTATTTTTAAAAGGCTAACATGGCATTTTTAAAATACAATAACTGTTGTAAAGTAGCTAAAGAGGCACTGAAATCATGATAGCCATTGCCAGGACGTGAAGTCACTTGAAATCAGGAAAGTATGTTTAAAAAACTGTTGTTAGTTCTTTTTCTTTCATACCACAAACGTGCATTGTATTCCAAAATGCAATATGCCCTCTCTCAACTCGTTCAGACAATTAGGATTTCACTGCACTGCCTAAACCCCAAGGCTGCAATGGAGTTTAAGAGACCATCTCTGCTGCATGCTATTTCAATACTATTTATTTCCTTATTAACATTGTCATGGAAACTGCCGAAGAGATGATAAGGAATTCAACTGCAACAGCATAAATGTATAATCTGATCCTTTGAAATTTCTTAGTTTATTTCCACGATTGATGATCATATCAAGGGGAATGGCATGAGGGATATCTATTTTGTTGAACAGTACTTTTGTAGAAAACACCAGAGGACACATTTTATTCATGATTAAATGAGATCCTTAACTGGCCTATAATACTGTTCAACCAAAGTTTTGAGGAGGTGACAAGCAGTGTTAAAGAGCAGAATGCCATGCAAATTGTCTGCACGGATTTCAGTGAGGCTTTTGTCAAGGTCCCACCAAGTTGGCTAATCATAAAGCGAACGTAAAAAAAGTTTGATCCATGGGTGAATGGCAAATTGGTGCCACAATACCAAAGAAAATGACTGATGGGTGCTTTTGTGATTTGAAGACTGTTACCAATATGGTTCCTCAGGACCGAATGCTCAGTTTTTTTTGAGTTGTATTAAGGCTTAAAGATTTGGATCATAACAGAAATTCCAAATAATGTCAAAGTTGACAAAGTGATTGACTGCAGTGAGGAAAACTTCAGATTACATCAAGATGGTCTGGTCACCTGGACAGAAGGTAATGTATTTTGGGTACTGCATCGCGCAAGGAAAAACACCACAAATAGTCGGATACTGAGAAGTCTGGAGAAATAGATGTACGTTCACAGATAACAGGTCAGACAAAGGTATACAGTCTGCTTTCCTTTCCTATGTGAGGCACAGAATATAAGTTCTGCTACAACTGCATTCAACAACAGCTCGATCATAACTTGAGAACTGTGCACAGTTCTGGTCACCACATTGTTTGCGAGATGAGATTATGAGGGAGGATGCAAAGCAAACTTGCCAGCATGTCGCCAGAAGTTCACAATCAGCAAATATTGTATCAGCTTGGGTTGTTTTCTGATAAACAGACAAGAATTATTTGAGGTGCAAATAATAATGGAGTGCCCAGTTAGATAAAATAAGATGAACTCCCTTCATGAGCGATCAAAACCTATGGATGTGGATTGAAAATATCAGGCCAAAGAATTACAGAGATGAGATGAGCTACATTCCCTCAAATTCTGCTATGGAAGCCTGCAATGTTTGTGCTTGGCAAGGACTTCTGTGACCCAAAGACAATGTGTCCACACAGAAATCAGCCAGTCTGCTGTGTGCACAGATCCTCCGAGTGGCTGCACAGCTTAAAGAGAATGTTGGAACTGAGGAAGTAAGTTTTCACTTCGAGTGACAAACTCCTGGAACTCACCCAAAAGAATGGTGGAGCCAAAAACTGTCACCACATTTGAAAAGCAATTGAAAGAATGTGGAATTAGGATCGGTACCTCTGGCATGAACGCATTGAGCCAAATAACCTCTGGCTGAGTCATAAACATCACTATTCAAAGCCCAGAAGGCTCAAATCGAAAACTGTCTGTCTTTTGACACTGCAGAGATGAGTCACAGTATCATGGTTTTGCAGCATGCTATTTCATGGAAAGTGCAACAGGAGAAGGAAGCAAAACCAGTCATCTCCAGCTTTCATAAAATGAATATTATGAAGAGAGGATCCACCTCTCATGAACACCTTCTCTGCAGCTAATAAAGACACTACATTGCACCAAATCCCTCCAAAGGGGAAGCAAGATACAGCTTGAAGACTAATTTAAAATAAACTTAAAGCATTGCATTTTTGGGTCAGCCAAACATCAACAAAGGATCATTCAACTGAAACAGGTTGCTGCTGAAGCAGATCGAGTTCAATCCAGGCAAAGCAGATGGAGCTCAATCCAGGCAAATGAGAGGTGATGCATTTTGGGAAGTCTAATTCTACAGCAAATTATACAGTAAATGGAAGAGCCTTGGGAAAAGTTGACGAGCAGAGAGATCTGTGAGTTCAGGTCCATTATACCCTGAAGGTTGCTGCACAGGTGGATAGAGTTGTCAAGAAGGCATATGGTATGCTTGCCTTCATCAGACGGGGTATTGAGTATAAGAGCTGGAAGGTCATTTTAAAATTGTCCAAGAAATTGATTCAGCTGTATTTAGAATACTGTGTACAGTTCTGATCGCCACATTACCAAAAGGATGTGGATGCTTTGTAGAGGGTGCAGAGAAGGTTTACGAGGATATTGTCTGGTATGGAAGATGCTAGCTATGAAGAGAGGTTGAGTAGTTTAGGATTGTTTTCATTAGAAAAAAGGAGATTGAGGGAGGACCTGATTGAGGTCTACAAAATCATAAAGGGTATAGACAGTGTAGATAGAAATAAGCTTTTTCCCCAGGGTGAAGAATTCAATAACAAGAGGTCAGGCTTTCAAGGTAAGAGGTGAAAAATTTAAGGTAGACACACACAGCAAGTACTTTACAGAGGGTGGCGGGTGCCTGGAACGCGTTGCCAGCAGAGGCAGGCACGGTAGATTCATTTAAGATTCGTCTGGTCAGATGCTAGGATCTGCCTGGAAAAAATTGGTCTTGTGAGGTACTAAACCATTTTAATTATACAAGTGTAATAATTACTCAGGAAATCTAGAAGCACTACACAATGCTTCATCCAGTGACAAAAATACCTCTTTATGAGCATCATTATGAGCACCGTGGGTGGCACGGTGGCACAGTGGTTAGCACTGCTGCCTCACAGCGCCAGAGACCCGGGTTCAATTCCCGCCTCAGGCGACTGACTGTGTGGAGTTTGCACATTCTCCCCGTGTCTGCGTGGGTTTCCTCCGGGTGCTCCGGTTTCCTCCCACAGTCCAAAGATGTGCAGGTCAGGTGAATTGGCCATGCTAAATTGTCCGTAGTGTTAGGTAAGGGGTAAATGTAGGGGTATGGGTGGTTTGCGCTTCGGCGGGTCGGTGTGGACTTGTTGGGCCGAAGGGCCTGTTTCCACACTGTAAAGTAATCTAATCTAATCTAATCAAAAATTTCGTTTTTGGGTGTTTACAATAAATATCTAAGGATACAAAAATGACAAAAGCTATGGGAACTTGGCTCTCGCAGACAAAAAGTGATGACAGTCCGAAGTTTCTGCTCTAGTATTATGTTGGTATGTATTTGAACAAGTGATGTACACCAATTTCGTGCACCAAGTTTTAATCAATAATTACTGTTCACCTATTTACAGGTATCAGGAAGATGGATCTGAACACTGAAGGACAGTCAGTTGTGATACAACACGATAGTACCATTCGTGTGTGATCTCGCATTGTAAGAAAATCACGCAATAGCTGCATTTAAACTAATGGGACCAGAATCGCATTATAGCCCACACAGGTGAGGAAAGTTCATGTGATACAAACAACAGTCTAAATTCTTCAATTGTGTTAAAACCAATTAGTGTTGAGGAAACATGCATTCTAGCAGAATTGACCGTACATATGGAGAAATTTAACTTTTAAGTGCGACATATATCTTTAAAGAGCAATATAGTTGTAAATTCAGTATCTGTCTGGCAGAGCCCCACATGTGAACCCACAAAGTGTCACACTTGCATAAGGTTAAAGAAATTTCAAATAGAAAGACAAAACAGGAAGAATTAAGCTGAGGCCAACTCCCACACCTCCTCCCCCCTTATCCCTCTCAATCCCCATCCCCCAACTACACTGTAACCAGAGGTCTGTGCATGGTTAGTGACTCAATATGCTTGTGTGTTTATAACAGTTATTAAACTCTGATGCTGAAAGTAAAAGGTGAACTCTCGTTCTGAAGGCTGAAAGCCATGAGCCATCAAAAGGAATGAAGACAAAAGAATTTCAACCAATGTAAAAAGCCTGGAAATTTGAAACTAACCGTTCAACTATCAAAATCAATACAATCAAATCTTTCCAAACTAACAACATTCGACAAACTGCACATACAGACTGATCACATATCGTTGTTATCATTTTTTTCCTAATCTGTGTCTTATGTCCTCTTAGTATTTCTCCTCACAGTTAGTAAATAATAAATTCATAATTTGTTAGTTCAACAAGCATTTTTAAATTCATTCCTTTCAAAACATATGTTCATTTAATTTGAGAGAAGGTTACCCACAATTGAACGGATCCTTGTCTAAATTAACCTTGCTGAGATAAACTGAAGCAGTCAAGTGAACAAAGGAGGGGAAGCAGCTCATTATTAGTGACTCAGAATCTTAACAATCTGAAGTATCTTCTCTGGAACTGTCATAAATTGGGGAACCTTACCCAGCAATTTGTCTTAACACAGGTGACATCACCCTTGCTACTTGTTCAAACAGTTCATGCCAGTCCCATTCCAAATTAAGCATTCAACTCCAGCAACATCATACTAAAACTGGCAACAAACAATTGCAGGAAGGCAGCACAAGATGGTGTCATTGTTCCTCACAATGGGACAGTGTCAGACCTCTGCTCAGTGCCCTCTGTTGTTGTGGTTGAGGTAGGAGTACAGGACTAGATAAGATCATGTAGACGATTATGCGAACAAACCTCCATCCCATTGAACTTTGGCCGTGGAAAAACCTGCTACAAAGATTTCCACATTTTCTAACCATATTGTGAGCCTGTTTCAAAACAATGTTGCCAGAATAACAGAATTACATTAAAAAAAAGGGCTATTTTGGTTGTCATTCAGGTTTTGGCATACAGTGCTAAAATAGATGATAAATCACATGATACCAGAGTATAACATCAACTTTAATTATGTTAAGAATTTGTACTGCAGTGCCATTTTGGCTTTTACCATGCCAGACTTAATTCTTACTCTTTTTATGAACAAATTGAGGTCTTTACCATCAGTGATTACGCAGAAGTTAATATGCATCTCTCACACTTTCTCTACCCGATGGCAGTCCCTGTAGCTTTCCTCCAAGTCTTTCACAGGTTTACATTACTGAAAACAGACTTCTCACGTCACAACTTTTCTGCATAGCGCCACATACCTACTTTCCATGATTTCTGGCCTTGACATCTGTGGCATGAACATATTTGCTGTTACATACACCAAAGCATCTTTTACATTTCATAAAACAATGATTTAAATAAGAAACTCAAAACTGCTATAAAAATTGTATTAACAAATTGTATTCCAATTATTTTGTTTCTGAAAGATAAATGTAAACTTTAACTGTGCTTTAAAATGTTATGAATAAATTAATTTTTGTTGACCAAGTAATATGATCTGGTTTGCCTATGAATCATCCTCACAAATTAGTACATTATGATTGGTCTTCGAATCTGGATATGCATCAGCCATAATTTGTTTGTGCACCTGCCAGGCCCACCTTTTTAGGATTCCACAAGGCTTAATTCTCAGCAATCCAGAATCCATCAATCGTGTAATGCAGATCCTACAAAAACTTTTCATCAGCTGGAACTGCCAGTTCAGTACATTTGCAGAAGAATTTGAGAAAATTACGTTCACTGTGGATTTCAATCCTGTAATCAATCATTCATAAGGCCACTCCATGAAAACTCAGTCTTGATTAATCGCAGAGTTAACTTCAAGATCTGGAGGATAATACTTTGCAACCAGATAGTTGAGTAGGACTTCGATACAGTTCTTGTAGCTTATGGTTTTACCATTCTGCAACTTCCTAATAATCAGAACCAAGAACCGAGAGAGGAAAAGCTGGTTTAAATTCATTTAGTTCTACTTCACATGCTTTTCTTGGACCGAAAAAAAAGGTCAGTGATGATAGCTTTGGAGGATTTTACTGGTTGCATCTTGGTTAGCCGGTTTAATAAAACTGAAGAAATGGGAAGAAGTTAATATAAGAGAGTTGCATTATTGTTCCAGAATATAGTTTTGCACCATAATTTAACCACAATGTTATATGTTTTGAGGTCACTCAGCTGAAATCAACTTCATTGAAGAAGAAAACCAAATCCAATGCTTTTTTTAAACTTTTCTGCACTTTTACTTCAAGTCACTGATACATAAACATAATCAGGGTTAAGGAAACATTGTGCTTTGTTTTCTTTGTGAAGATTGTTTATGAAGTTCAAAGCAGACATCAATATAAATCTAATCCTGTTGAAATGGTGTCATGGTGCAATAGAATTTAACACTTTTTCCTTGTGGCTCGAGCTTCTTAACTATTCAGTCACTTCTCTCCAACCACCCAGAGTACCACCTGCTTCCCTCTCGAAGAATTTTTAATTTCCATGTTCAGACATGTTACAGTACATGTCTAGAACTGATTGGATTGACTATCACTGTGCAACAAGATCTCTGGAGCTAATATACCCAGAGCATTCGCCTGGATTTGTGAATTACTAAGCCAGTGACATTACTATTATATCACCAACTGCTTCTCAAATATTTTTTCTTAATCAAGCCTCTATGGCATACCTCTATGGCATGTGGGACTTGAATCTGGAAATTCTGGCCAAGAGGGCTGGACACTACCACTATCATAGAATTATAGAATCCCTACAGTGTGGAAACAGGCTATTTGGCCCAACAAGACCACACCGACCCTCCGAAGAGTTCCGAAACCAGACATATTCCAATACCCTATTACTCTACATTTCCCCTAACTGACACATCCCTGAACACTGTGGGCAATTTAGCATGGCCAATTCACCTAACTTACACACCTTTGGACTGTGGGAGGAAACCAGAGTACCCAGAGGAAACCCACACAGACATGAGGAGAATGTGCAAAGTCCACACAGTCACCCAAGGCTGGAGTCGAACCTGGGTCCCTGGCGTTGTTGGGCAGCTATTGCTAACCACTGAACCACCCGCAAGATCCTTTATTTTGGGCAGTCACATGATTAATTAACTCCCATAAGCAGGATTAACTCTTGCTGTTCTGCCAGCAGGAAGTAATACCATAACTGCAGATTTCATTCGGTAAATAATAAATGGAGAAGATATCATTTTTTGCAGTTGGCACCAGAATACTCACTGGAAAATTCCTTATTTAACAGTATTTGATTGTGTCCATAAGAACATATGTCGGATATGCAATCAGCTCTGTCCAAGACATCTTGAGCAGGACATTGTTTATTTCAGAGCATATTACCAACAATCAACAACACAATGCAGAGACCAAGTATTTGGAAGTGAGCAAAGAAACTTGAGATTACTTGAGACTGGTGAAAATGTTGCAGAGTTTGTTGCACACGTTCAGTCATTGAACTGATGCGCGTTGAAGTCTTATTATTGTTAGCAGATGGTTTTATTGAATGGTAATTTCTTGAAAATAATGTTTGAATTAAATAAGAATTTGTTCAATACGATAACATATTTAAAAACAGCTCAGTCTGCTTTAAAACATGAAAGGAGCGTCAAAATTTGGTTTGAATACTGGTCGCCTGCAGATAAAACTAAATTAATTCATTATTTTGTACAAGAAGATTTATTCATTCATCATCCCTTGCACAATCAGTAATCCTAATCACTTGTTCAAATTTTAATTGCCTGACCACATATGTTCAAGAAGAAAATCTGTTCCAAAGTTATAATTGTCAATAAGCGCGTCACCAGAGCTGTTCCACTCCCACACACCAAATCTTTATTTAATGAGGGAATTCCTGTCAAGCCTATGAGCATACAGAGTGCTGTTTTGTGAATGCCTCAAACATCAGGGTCCTAACGAATGTGGGAATGCTGATCAATATATCGAATTTTCTTTCTCCCAGACTTAATTCTATTCATTCCATAAAACTTTCCACAGCTTGTAATTCCTCCAGCCCATCTTTACATCTCAGTCACTCTCACCGTTTTTCAGACATCCCTTGAAAACAGCATTTCTGACTTTACATCTCCTCAGTAACTCAGTGACTAAAATCCTTAGCATGCCTTACTGCATTAAAAGCAATTGTGAAGATCAATTGCTTACTTATAGAAAACACCAATATTTAGTTTGACAGATTAGGTGTCTGATGTACAGAGAAACTGTATTGCACACAAGCAGTTTATGTTTGCAGCCTTATTGTCATGCTCACCACCAGTGACACAGTTCGAAAACACAAAATACCCAAAATTGAAGGTGTGTTAATGATAGGGAGATGGTCTCAGGCTATATTGGGCAGAACAATGGCAGATGGAATTTAATCCTGCCATGTGTGAGGATAAAGCATTTTTGGAGGCATATTAAGGAAAGGACAAACTGAATAAATGCTAAATCCCTGAAGAATACTGACAAACAAAGGGACCTTGGTGTATAAGTCCACAGATCCCTGAAGGTTGAGAGTGGAAAAGCAAGTAGGTCAGGCAGCGTTCCAGGAGCAGGACAATCGACGTTTCGGGCAACAGCCCTTCATCAAGAAATCCAGCACCTTACTCTTGACTCTGATCTCCAGCATCTACAGTCCTCACTTTCTCTTAGATCCCTGAAGGTGTCAGCACAGGTAGATCGCGTGATGATGAAGGCATATGGGGTGCTTGCCTTCATTAAGGGCGTAGAATACAGAAGCATGGAAGTTTTGTTGCAACTTTATGAAGCATTCTTTAGGCCACAGATGAAATATTGTATGCCGTTCTGGTCGCCATACTGTTGCAAGAATGCGATTGCACTGGAGAGGGTGTACAGGAGATTCTCCATAATGGTTCTGAAGAAGAATCACTGGACCCGAAAGGTTAACTCCATTTTGTCTCCACAGCTGTTGCCTGACCTGCTGAGTTTTCCAGCAATTTCCAATTTTGTTTCTCATTTCCAGCATCTGCCGTTCTTTGGTTTTTTTTCACCCGGATATTGCCTTGGATGGAAAATTTCAGGTATGAGAAGGGTCTAGATAGGCTAGGTTTGTTTTGCCTGGTGCCTGGGGGACTGAGAGAGGATCCAATTGAGATATATGAAATTACGAGAAACACAGATAGCACAGATCATGACAAGTCTAAGACCAAGGGGCATAAGTTTAACTTGTTTCAAAGGGATCTGAGGAATGAACACTTCTTTTCACCGAGACAGTGATAGAAATATGGAACATGCTACCTGAGAGGGTGGTGGAGCCAGGTACTCTCACAACATTGAAGGAGGATTTGGACGAGCACTTAAAATCCCAGGACATGATGGACAATGGACCAAGGTAAATTGGATTAGGACAGTTTGGTGCATGTTGGTCAGCAGTGACGTGGTGGGCCGAATGATCTATTTCTATGCTGTATGATTTTATGACTCGAAAAAGTCGAAGGATGTCTAGCATCTGCAGTCCTCACTTTCTCCTAGAAGAACAACAAAACCAAGATGTGGAAATCCACACACATGTACAGGACTGTACTGAAACAGAGACATTTACCAAATGAATCCTCAGAAGATGTCCTCTGCTTATCCAAGTCAAAGAACTTTTTAAGGGGACTTTTGCTTGAAGAGATCAGGTGGGAAGAAGCACATTCCTCAACACTGTGAAAGTTGCAGAATGGGTCGGATCCAAGATGAAGCTGTCGTTCCACGGCCAAGTTTATGTCATTGTGAACCATGTCATGTAACATTTATGATCTTCAAAAAGACAGTGACACCCAATCCAAGCTAAAGCTAAAGCTAATCCTTCCTTTAAACTAGCAACAAGTGAAACCAAGGTCCAAGTGTCTTTTCATGTTCAGACCACAGTTCTGAATATCTGCTTTTGAGGATGGAATTAAACTCAAGCCCAGAGTTCAAATAAGACAGACATCTGCTATTGTTACCCCTCCCAATAAGAAAACAAAAGAACATTAATACATAACAAGACTATTAGACTCCTTCACATCCAGCATAATAGTTATTTCCCCATTGTGACATTTCATTGTGTTTTGAATAAACCCAACATTGAGATTCAAGTCTCTCCAAGTATTCGTTATTCATGAACTTGGCAAATCAGCAGTTGCAAAAGCAAACCTTTATTTTCTCTGAACAAAATCTTGCAATTCAAAATAGTTAAAAGTACTCAACACAGCAGTAATGATTATCCTATTATATCAGTTACACTCAAAATTAACCATCATGAAAATGTGACTGCTCCAAAAGATGGATCATACCACAATGTCAGCTAGTACCTTTCATACTAAAACTACACTGCAGTTAATGTTGATCTTAATAATCTAATTGTGAAAGCTCAAAGCCTTTTGAGAGAAGATATTTCAACTAACCCGCTTGTGAAAAAGTGCTTCTCGATTTCAATGCTAAATAGACAAACCATAATTTCAAATTATCAATTCCCTGACCAGTTTCTCTGGACTGAAATTTTCTTTCTTTCGGTCACATTTTTAAAATTGAAATCCATGACCTGTATTAACGTTTTTCTTATGCAATCTTGCGCTCTTCAACTGATTAAATGTGTGACAGTCTTGTAGAATTGTGCAGCAGGAAAAGCTTTGTACTATTCTTGCACTTGGTGTCAAAATTAAACCCAGCTCCACACCACATCTGGGACTGGAAGCCAGCAAATTTCCATCACACTCAGGTGCTCCAATATTATTCCTGAGGCAGAGTGCTGGTGTTGGACTAGGGTGGACCAAGTTAAAAATCACACACCAGGTTATCGTCTAACTGGTTTATTTGCAAGTACAAGCTTTCGAAGAGCTGCTCTTATGTCATGTAGCTTGTGGGGCAGGATCAGTGGTCACAGAATTTACTGTAAAACATACAACATAGTGTCATACAACTTGAACAAACAAAGATTGCTTTTAAGTCTTTAATCACTCAGAATGGGGATGCAGGTTTTGATTGATTAATATGTAAACCCCAGAACTTCTTTCAAGTCACAGTCCCGAGATAACTTAAGGTTTTTAAAAAAAGTGCCATCTCAACTCAGACAATGCATTAAAAGTGGAAGGTTAGAGTCTGTCTTTACTCCAATCTTGAGTTAGACTTGTTTTATTTCCAAAGTAGGAATATATAAAATGTCACATAGAGTGACTGCTTACAGATTGTATGCTTTTTGAACAAAATAGAATATATCTGCAAATGCAAATCTGCAAATTCACCCCATAGACTTCTGTGTGTGTGTGTTTGTATGTGTGTGGGAGAGAGAGAAAAAAAGTGTGTGTGTGTCTGTGCGCTTGATAGAATGTGCATGCAAGTGTGGCCCAGTATATACCTGTTAGAGGGTGTGCGTGTGAGTTTGAGTATATATGTGTCTGAGAGAGGGTCTGTGCGAGTATGATCATGCACAAGAGTGTGTGTGTATATGTGCTTGTGTTTAAGTTGTGTGTGTTTATAGTGTCGTGGGGTCCCTTGTAGTATAACATGAACCCAAGATCCCTGTTGAGGCCATATAAGCTACGCAGTCTGCGCTACTGTCATCAGACACATCTCAACTCAAAAAATTCAACCAGACATATTAGGCATGACCTCTGACAAAGTCATGTTGATTACCCCTGATCAAACCTTTCCTCTCCAAATAGAGATTAATTCTCTCCCTCAGAATTTTTGTGTAAACTTTCCAAAACACTGGTCTATAGTTCCATGGTCTATCCCTCCCACTGTTCTTCAAAGGTGGAACCACATGAGATGACTGATGACTGGAAGCTCTCCCATTTCAGGACCCCTGTGATTTCCTCCCACAGCAACTCGATTAAATTAATTCAGACCTGGAGTTATGTCTACTTTGAAACCTGCTAAAATCTCCACTACCTGCTCACTTCCAATGAGAGACTGCTCAAGATCCTATTCTGGATCAGTGGTGCTGGAAGAGCACAGCAATTCAGGCAGCATTCGACGAGCAGCAAAATCGACGTTTCGGGCAAAAGCCCTTCATCAGGAATAAAGGCAGAGAGCCTGAAGCGTGGAGAGATAAGCTAGAGGAGGGTGGGGGTGGGGAGAAAGTAGCATAGAGTACAATAGGTGAGTGGGGGAGGAGATGAAGGTGATAGGTCAGGGAGGAGAGGGTGGAGTGGATAGGTGGAAAAGGAGCTAGGCAGGTCGGACAAGTCCGGACAAGTCCAGGGGACAGTGCGGAGCTAGAATCCTTACAGTACATATCTTCTTGAATTCTGGACCTCCATCCTCTTGTCCTGACCACAGACAGATGTGAAGTACTTGTTTAACACAATACCAAGTCTGCCATCTCTATGCACACATTTCCTACTCTTTCCCTGGGCATCCTCTTCCCCATGATATACTGACAGAATATCTTGGGATGCTCCTAAATCTTGCATGACACTGCTTTCTCATGCCTCTCTTCACTCTCCTAATTGCTTTCTTCGGTTGCGCTTGCGATATTCTACAAGGATCTCCATTGATTTACTCCTTTGTAACACTTGTTTTTCTTTTTTATCCGCTCCTAAATATTCCGAGACATCTCGGATTCTTTGGGCTTGTTGCTCTCCATTTCAGCCAAAAGGGAACATGATTGTCTTGTTCTCTCCCCAATATATTTGTCAATGTCCCCTGTGATTCTTCAGCACTCTTCTCCTCAAGCAGCTGATCCTAGTCTCCTTAGGCCAGACCCTACCTTATTATAATAAAATCAGCTGGATGTAGGTTTGCTCACTGAGCTGGAGGGTTTGTTTTCAGACATACCATCAGTGAGCCTCCAGATGAAGCACTGGTGGTATGGCCCGCTTTCTGTTTATGTGTTTAGGTTTCCATGGGTTGGGCATGCCAATTCCTGTGGTGATGTCATTTCCTGATCTTTTTCCCAGGGGATGGTAAATAGGATCCAAGTCATTGTTGAAGTTCCAAGTTCCAGTTGAAATGCCATGCTTCTAGAAATTCTCATGCATGTCACTGTTTGGCTTGTCCAGTCGAAGTGGTGACCTTCCTCATCTGTAAGGATACTAGTGAGAGCAGGTGATGTCTTTTTATGGCCAGTTGATGTTCATGATGTTCATGCATTCTGGTAGCTAGTTTTCTGCCTGTTTGTCCAATATAGTGTTTGTTACAGTTCTTGCAAGGTACTTTGCAAATGACATTAGTTGTGCTAGTTGTCTGTATAAGGTCTGTATAAGCTGCTGTTTTAGTGTGTTGGTGGGTTTGTGGGCTACCATGATACCAAGAGGTCTGAGTAGTCTTTTCCGAGATGTCTTTGCTGTGTGGGAGAGTGGCTAGGGTTTGTCTGCTTATTTGGGCTTGTTGCTGAGAAATCAGCGGACTGTGTTCACTGGGGACCCGTTCTTTCCAAATACATGATATAGATGATTTTCCTCTGCTCTGCATAGTTCTTCTGTGCTGCAGTGTGTGGTGGCTCGTTGAAATAATGTTGAAGTTCCCCATTGGCTGCTCGGTCCACTGCGAGATCTAAGAATGGCAGTTTATTGTTGTTTTCCTCCTCTTCCGTGAATTTAATGCCAGTAAGGGTATTATTGATGGTGTTGAAGGTTTTATCTAATTTGTTTCATTTAGTGATGACAAAGGTGTGATTCACATAGCGGACCCAGTTTGGGTTGGCAGTGCTGTTTGTTTGAGTCTCTGCATTACTGCCTCTGCTAAGAGCCCTGATAGCGGAAATCTCATGTGTGTTCCTTTGGTTTGTCTGTAGGTTTTGATGTTGAAGGTGAAGTGGCTGGTAAGGCATAAGTCCAGTAACTTGACAATGTTGTCCTTGCTGAAGAAGATGGTGGCGTTTCGGATATGGGTCTTTGGTTCTTCTAATAATGTAGTCAGTGTTTCCTTGGGCAGGTTGATGTTGATGGATGTGAACAGGGCTGTTACGTCAAAGGAGACTATTATTTCATCCTCTTCTATCTTGGCGTCTTTGATGGTCTTCAGGAATTCTCTGGTGGCGTGGATGGAGCGGCAGGATAATTCTACGAAGTGTTTTAGTCTTTGGTTTACCTTCTTAGCCAATGTGTAAGTTGGTGTTCAGTCAATTCTGTGACTTTCACCTTGGTTATGGAGAGAGATAGGTGTGTGCAACAGGGCAGGTTTTACAACTGGGGGAAGGGTAAATACGATGCTGCAAGACAGGATCTGAGGAGCATAAATTGGGAGCACAGGCAGTCAGGGAAGGATGTCGTTGAAATGTGGAACTTTTTCAAGGATCAGATACGACATGTCCTTGATATGTATGTACCTGTCAGGCAGGAAAGAGATGGTCGTGTGAGGGAACCTTGGTTGACGAGGGAGGTTGAATGTCTTGTAAGGAGGAAG
>NC_057751.1:3956960-3969844 GCF_004010195.1 Chiloscyllium plagiosum
AACAGAGTGTTATAAGGGGACATAAATTTAAGGTGAAGGGTGGAAGGTATAGGGGGGATGTCAGGTATAGGTTTTTTACCAGAGAGTGGTGGGGGCATGGAATGCGCTGCCTGTGGGAGTGGCAGAGTCAGAATCATTGGTGACCTTTAAGCGGCAATTGGATAGGTACATGGATAGGTGCTTAAGCTAGGACAAATGTTCGGCACAACATCGTGGGCCGAAGGGCCTGTTCTGTGCTGTATTGTTCTATGTTCTATGTTCTATTAGCAAGACTATGGGTCTGACGGTGGCTCCTGGTTTGTGAATTTTGGGTAATCTGTAAATGCGTGGTGTGTTGGATCCATCTGGTTTCATTTTTTCTAAGTTAGTTTTATTTATTTCTCCAGATTTCTGAAGTTTTTTTTGAGTAGGGCTATGATTCGGTTCTGTAGTTGTGGGGTCAGATCTGTCGCCAATTGTTGGTAAGTGTTGGAAGCTGCAAATAGTGCATTCGCTTTCTCAATGTAGTCTCTGATTTAAAATGACTTTCAAGCGTCCCTTGTCTGCAGATAGGTTAACAATGTTTTTATCTTCTTTTAGTCTTTCTAGTGCTTTCCTTTCTTGTACATTGAGTGTGTTTCCTTCCTTTTTCCTGCTTAACATTGATGCGACTGTCTGATGGTTTCTTGGGTTTCTTTTGTGAGCTGGTTGCCTTTCAGTGTTGTTTCTCATGCTGCTAAGAAATCTTTCTTGACGCATCCTGGACGTTGTAATTTAATCCTCTTACTACGACAGCTTTTTCAGTGTCTGTTAAGGGTCAGTCAGATATGTTTTTCATCCATGCTTCTTGTGCTGTCTGTATGGTTATTTTTGTGTAAGTTTGTCTAGCTTTTTTTCTGCAGATCTAGTTTGTTTTATTTTCTGTTTTTGTTGCTGTTTAATGTCTATGGCTTGTTGTATTGTGTCTGTCCATTCATGGTCTGTTGCATCAGTGAGTAAAGAATTTAATGCGAAACTTCCCAGTTGTATTTACGGGGTCTGTTGTGGGTATCATTAATTTTCTCTCTGCGGCCGTTCGGCTCTGCTATTCTTTTGGCTAGTGGGGTGTTGAGGGGAGGTTTGCATTTCAGACATTTAGGTAGTACCTATTTCCTCAGGCATTCGTGCAGGAAGTACAGCTGTTTGTGGGTGGCGCTCTGTTGGATGGCATTGGTTTCCCATTTTCAGGCCATGTTTTAGCGTATTGCACCCATAGGTGTTAACAAATTTTGAGAAGATTTGTAGCTCAGGTTGAGGTTCTGGATGTATGTTTGCTCGCTAAGCTGGAAGGTTCATTTTCAGTCGTCTGAACATTCAGATATCCAGAACCTCAACCTGAGCCACAAATCTTTTCAAAACTCGCTAACAAAATCAGCCTTCCACCAAATTACAACCCACTTTTTCATAACTAACTTATAGTTTTGTAGAATACCTACACTGTGGAAATAGGTCATTTGGCCCAACAAGTCCATACTGATCCTCCAAAGAGTAACCCATCCAGGCCCATTCCTCTTCCCTATTACTCTACATTTACCCCGACTAATGCACCTAACCTACACATTCCGAAACACTATGGGCAGTTTAGCATGGCCAATTCACCTAACCCACACATCTATGGACTGTGTGAAGAAACCAGAGCACCTGGAGGAAACCCACGCAGACACGGAGAGAACATGCAAACTCCACACAAACAGTTGCCTGAGGCTGGAATCAAACCAAGTCCCTGGCGCTGTTAAGCAGCAGTGTTAAGCACTGAGCTACTATGTTGTGCTCACTATCACTAAAATACTGTCACCTCAAATACACATCTGGCTTCGTTCCCTGATTTGTACTGACTTTGTGGGAAAATCTTGATATAAAATCTCTCGATTAAATTTCAAGAAATAATCATAGCCATAGCCATAGTCATAGAGATGTACAGCATGGAAACAGACCCTTCGGTCCAACCCGTCCATGCCAACCAGATATCCCAACCCAATCTAGTCCCACCTGCCAGCACCCGGCCCATATCCCTCCAAACCCTTCCTATTCATATACCCATCCAAATGCCTCTTAAATGTTGCAATTTTACCAGCCTCCACCACTTCCTCTGGCAGCTCATTCCATACACATACCACCCTCTGTGAGAAGAAGTTGCCCCCTAGGTCTCTTTTATATCATTCCCCTCTCAGCCTAAACCTATGCCCTCTAGTTCTGGACTCCCTGACCCCAGGGAAAAGACTTTGTCTATTTACCCTGTCCATGCACCTCAATTTTGTAAATCTGCCCTCTCCAAACGCTTTACACTGTGATGAGCCCAATTAATCTTGGGATTGTTGAAATCCCCTCATATAATTACCCAATTATTAATTTTTCATGCCTCAATATATTGACTGCACATTTGCTCTTCCATTGTCAGGTGACTGTTTGGGGACCGACAATGCCCCATTTTGAACACTGAATGCCCCATTTTTATTCATTAGGTCTTCCTACAAAGCCTCTTTGATGACCCTTTGAAGTTATCACCCCTCTTTACTGCAGTAACTGACTCCTTCATTAATAATGGGACATGATCTCTCTTACACTCTCCCCGAAAGATCCTATACCCCAAACATTGAGTTGCCAGTCGTGCCCCTCCCTCATCCATCTCTGTGACAGCAACAAGATCACAATTTCAGGTGTCTATCTCACTGAAATATTCCCGGTTTGAAAGTAGAGGCCCTCCAGCCCAATGGCAGGACAGATCCAGCAGAAGTGGCGGCTCAGTGATATACAGTCGGAAGTTGTCCAGGTCGTCCTCAATGTTTTCTACAAACATGGGCAAAGAAACCTCCTGCAGGTCACCACATATTGTCCTCCCTCAGCTGAGGATTCTGTCCTCCTCTGTGTTGAACAACGCTTGGAGGAGCATAGAAGATGGCAAGAATGCAGAATGTACTCTGGGTGGGGAGTTTCAAAATCCCACCATGGGTCTGTGGCAGTTGGTGAGGGAACCAAGAAGAGAGAAAAACATACATGACCTCATCCTTCCCAATCTGCAGGCTGCAGGTACACCTGTCCATTACTACCATAAAAGAGTGACCATCACACAGTCCTTATGATAATGCCTTACATCGTATTGTGTGGCACAATCAATGTGCAAAATGGGAGACTGACTTCAAACAGATATACCAATTTAGACTGGGCATTCATTTAGTGAGTCGGCCATCAGCAGCAACAGAACTGCACTCCAACACAATCTGCTACCTCATGGCCCAGCATACCATTCCTATTAGAAGAGGATCAACCCTGATTGAATAAAGAATGCCAGGTGCAGAAACAAGGAAACAAAAAATAAGGTATCAACCTGGTGAAGCTGTAAAACACGACTACTTTCATACCAAACAGCATAAAACAACACGTGATTGACAGCTAAGCGGGCCCACAATCAACGGATCAGATTAGAACTCCAATTGTGATTGGAGTTGGATAGTGAAGCAACTGAGTGGAGAATGAGGGTTCACAAATATCCCTATCCTGATCAATGGAAGAGCCCAGGACATCAGTACAAAACATAAGGCTGAAGCATTCACAAAAATATTCAATCAGAAGTGGTCAGTGAATTATCCATCTCAGCCTCCTCCAGAGGTCTTTAGTACCACTGATATCAGTCTTCAAGCAATTCAGTTCATTCCACATGCTATCAAGGAACAATTGGAGGCACTGAATACTGCAATGGGATGTGACAACATTCCAGCAACAGTACTGAAAGCATCCTCTAAAACTAGCTGCACCCCTGGCAAAGGAATAGCAATACAACTACAAAACTGGCATCTTCTCAATAACTGGAAAAGTGCCCAAGTATGTCCGGTATACAAAAGGCTGGACAAATCCAATGTAGTCAATTAACACACCATGAGTCTCCTCTTGATCATCACGGAAGATGACACCAACAGTGCTGTCAAGCAGCACTTGCTTTGCAACAATCTGCTCATTGACACCCAGTTTGGGTTTCAGCAGGGCCACAGTTCCTGACCTCATTACAGACTTGGTTCAAGCACAGACAAAAGAACTGAAGTACAGAGGTGAGGTGAAAGTGACTGCCGTTGACATCAAGGTTGCATTTGACCAAGTGTGGCATCAGTGAGCCCAAGAAAAACTGGTGTCAGTGAGAACCAGAGGAAAAACTCTCTCCTGGCTGGATTCAGTACAGAGGGAGATGGTTGTGGTTATTGAAAGTCAATCATCACAGATCCAGGACATCTTTGTAAAAGTTCCTAGGCAGTGTCCTCGGCCCAACAATCTTCAGCTGCTTCATCAACAATGTCCCCTCCATCATCAGATCAGAAATAGGGATATTCACCAATGATTTCAGAATGTTCAGCAACATTCCAAACTCCTCAGATACTGAAGCAGTCCATGTTTAAATGCAACAAGACCTGGATAACATCCAGACTTGAGCTGAAAAGTGGCAAATAATATTGACATCACACGAATGTCACGCAATGACCGCATTCGATAAGAGACAATAGAGCCATTGTTCATGACATTCAATGTTGTTACCATTACTCAATCTCCCACTGTCAACACCTTGGGAGTTACTATTGACCAGAAACTCAATTTGACTTGCCACATAAATACAGTCACAACAGAGCTGGTCAGAGGTGAGGAATCCTACAATGAACACCTCACTTCCTGACACCCCAAAGCCTGCGCTTCTACAAAGATCAAGTCAGGAATGTGAAGAAATACTCCCCACTTTACTGATCAATTGCAGCTCCAAAAACACTCAAGGAAGCATTACACCACCTGGACTGAACAGTTTTAGTCAGAAAGCGAGATGGATGGATTGGGACGAAAACACAATAAACTCAGCTGGTCTGGTAACACCTAGAGAAAGGAAGTAGAGTTAATGTTTGAGTCCAGTGACTCTTCATGAGAAGGAGAGAATTCAGAAAAGATTTATAAGGATATTGCCGAGACTGGAGGGTTTGAGTTGAAGGAGAGGCTGAACAGGTTGGAATTTTTTCACTGCAGCATAGGAGGTTGAGAAGTGACTTTATAGAGATTTATAAAATCATTGGGGGGGGGGGGTGGCAACAGAGAAAAGGTGAATACCGAATGTCTTTTTCCTCAGATAGAGAAGTTCAAAACTGGAGGGCACATTTTCAAGATGAGAGGAGAAAGATTTAAAAGGAACCTGCGGGGCAACGTTTTCACACAAACAGTGTGAAATAACAGCACAGAGCATGGTATCCTGACACCAAGTCACCCTTTACTTACTTATGCACAGTACACTGGTTGTGACCAGCTAACTCGGAGTCAGTCCCCTGACTGAGGAAATTCTGAATTTCCTGTTGATATTGGTAAGCCAGGACTTTCCTGATTGGCCTGGATAAACAATCTCAATCAAGGATCCCGTAGTCAGTACGGTCAATCCAGTTCCAATCACTGTAGGTTGGTTTATATGTGGAATGACCTGCCAAAGGAAGTGGTGGATGCAAAAATAGTTATAACATTTAAATAACGTTAGGACAGCTACCTGAATCAGAAAGGTTTGGATGGATAAGGACCAAACTGATGCAAATGGCACAACCTTGATTATGAAAGGTCTGTTCCATGCTGTGTGATTCTGACTCTGACTCTGTGATACTCAAGTTTTTTTGCTATGTCACTTGTTAAGCGTCATCTGCTTTCTGGACATGTCATTCACAGAACTGAATGCTCATGAAACATATTTACTGAATGGTCTGTCTCTGATATTTTGTGTAAAGATGTAGTTTTATGCATCCTCAATTCATTTTATTTCAGACTTAATCTGGTTTTGGCCTCGTGAATCCTTCCATGAATTTAGCCATTGTAATGGACCTTGCAATACATCATGATTGTTCACCTTCTTATACAAATTATAATGTACCAATGGCACAGGTCTTAATAGCTCAAAAAGCAAACAATATCTCCTCTCAACCTCTCTGATGAAATTGATATAGTATACCTTCTGAGAAAAGAACAGGAAGTGACATCATCAACCCAAGGAAACCTAAGCATATAAATAGAAAGCGGGTCACTAACACCTGTGCTTCACTGCAGGCTCACTGAAATGTCACCTAGTATGGTAACAAAACATCTAAAAATGAGCCTTCCAGCTTAGTGAGCAAACTTACATCCAGAACTTCAACCTGAGATATAAATCTTCTCAAAACTCGTTATTAGTGTACGTTTTTGAAAGAATGTTGCAAACTGATTGCACTAAGTCTCAGGATTCAGTTAAGATTCAGTTAAAAAAATTGCTCAAGATTTTTTTCTTGCATATTTCATTGTTTCAGACTCTTGACTTCTCAGTATGCGAAGGCATTCACTGCTCTTGATCTAAATGTGGGAGCAAGCCAAATAATAAAAATGCATATAAAATAAAAATCAGTCAACATGTCCAGCCAGGGTCAAATATTTTGGTTCGCCCCTTGAGGACATATGGAGACAATTTACCAGAATGTGCATTTTAGCTATAAAATTAGCTTGGAGAAGCTGGGTTTGTTTTCCTTGGAACAAAGAAGATTTAGGGCAGTCTGATAGGTTCAAAATTATGGCAAATTTAAGAGCCTGACTGATGGTACAAGGAAGGCATACAAGTTTAATGTTTTAGGCAATAAATATATGGGGAAGCAGATTTTTATACAATAAGTGGAAATATCTTGGGACTACGTTAGTGGTGAAAGTGGAGATAATGATTTTTAAAATGGTGTTTGATTCATTTGAGACACTTGAGGGACAGAGACAGCGGGGCAAACGTGATAATAGGGGGTAATGGGACAGACTAGATTGCTGTGCTGAAAGCTCATTTGGACTTGATGGACTGAGTGCTCCCCTTCAATGCCATAATGATTCGATGACTTAAGCTTACATTTATCCTTCCACTGGTGTCGCAGCTTTTACTCAGATAAGAGTATCAGAAATGACAGAATCTGTATAAACAAATGCTCAGAAAAGTGTATCAAATGTCAAAAAATCGAAATTGAATCAATTCGAATACTTAAAAATATAATCTTTGACATAAAGTGTCATAACTAAATTGCAAGAAATTGAAAATCTATCAATAAAAATACATATGAACTGAACGAGTCACATGGATTTTTCTTTTTCTTTCCAGAAATCTTCCATTCCAAATTTTCTTTCTGACACATGTAACTATTCAAGGTAGAAAGTTACATTTCTAACATTCGAAAATGACCTGATATTGAAATATTAAGCTGATAATGAACTGGGTATTAGGTATCTCTCTTCCAACAATGAGCAATGCCATAGAAGATCAGTTTGTCTAATAATTTTCACAGACTTTTCAGTTTTCAGTATTTTACACATAACAAAATATTGAATGTGATTATGAAATAACATTTCGATTGAAGCTTCAGATGAAAATTCATAATCAAAAAGATTAATGATTGCCTATCAGGTTTTTGACCTTGTTGACAACAGAACATTTGATGAGGGTTATGAATGTGTATTAAAAATTGAACATCAATATCAAATTTTATTCACTGCTGAGAGTTATTTCTTCAACTTGAGAAGCTTTGTTCGAGTAACATTACATCTCAGTTTTTGAATATCTTGAAAGTTCATTTTGAAACCATACCATGCCTGGAATACGGTGAAAACAGATTGAGTTGGCTTTTGGATGAAAAAGAAAACAAAAAAAAACATTTGTTTCACTCATTTCACCTACAAGTAATTATACATCATTTTACAATTCTATCTGTAAGGAAAATGCATGATCTTCAGGTCATTCTTCTGGAATGCTGTATTTGCGTTCCAGCAAAACCTCGCCTCATAGAAAATTACTAAATATAAATAATGGAGCTGATGAAAAAAGTGGGGTTGGGGCTGACCAGCTAAAAATATCATTTACAATTATTAAAAAATTATCCAAAAGTCTAACACGATGTACAGCACAGCCTGAATGAAGGTTGAAACCATGTGCATTCATGAAACAAAAGTAAATTGAACACAGTACATTTAAAAAAAGTAAGAAAGCTGCTCTCTGTACAGTACATCTCACAGAAAGCTGCTCGATTGGCAGCTGACATCAGCACATGCGCAGGATGACACAAAGACCAGTGTGGACATTGTTGCATGCACAGAGCAGCGTGGAGACTCCGCTGCGAACATCAGTACATGCAAGAACGGTGCAGAGACTTCGATACATGCGCAGAACGGCACAAAGACAGATACTGACATAGTGCATGTGCGGAAGGGCAGACATTTTTACGTGTGCAGAACGGTGCAGAACGGAGCAGAGACTCTGGCCTGGACATCGGCGCATGTCCAGAATGGCACAGAGACATGAACACAGGCATCAGCACATGCGCAGAACAAAGGGCACAAACTGATCCCAGCTGAAATTGCACTATTGCGAATTGAGGCAAGTGTTCTCGAAAATACCATTCCGTAATTCTTCAGCAACGTTATAGCCAAAGTGCACGGCCAAAACGCACGTTATCTCACAACTACTTGTACTTCCAAGCCTCAGTCAATGTGATTCGAAGCCAGCAACGAGGAAGTTACACAAAAACTGACTCAAAGCAGTTTTCTTTTTCAGCACCTCCCTTCCATGGGCCAAGTAAATTTGTGAGCAAAAGTGAATGGGTATTTGAATGTGTATGTCTGCATACAGTTGTACGGTAAGGGATGACACATATCAAGTCATACCTTAAAGGTGATCACAGACCCTACCTGACTTCCCCCTTACATTATTAATTTTGTGAAAGAAGAGCGTCTGACAGCAGTTAGTTATGTACAAAAACTTGGCTATTAACATGACTGGATTTGCATTCTGGTAACTGTGACGTGATCATTTATTTTACAGTTTGGATTTTAAACTGTTGGAATGTGGGTTTTTGGCCCTTAGAACATAGAACATAGAAAGATACAGCGCAGTACAGGCCCTTTGGCCCTCGATGTTGTGCCGATCCAAGCCCACCTAACCTACACTAGCCCACTATCCTCCATATACCTATCCAATGCCCGTTTAAATGCCCATAAAGAGGAGAGTCCACCACTGCTACTGGCAGGGCAGTCCATGAACTCACGACTCGCTGAGTAAAGAATCTACCCCTAACGTCTACCCTATATCTACCACCCCTTAATTTAAAGCTATGCCCCCTCGTAATAGCTGACTCCATACGTGGAAAAAGGTTCTCATGGTCAACTCTATCTAAACCCCTAATTATCTTGTACACCTCTATCAAGTCACCCCTAAACCTTCTGGTCACTGAAATTGAAACATCAACTCTACTTTCTCTGCACAGACACCGGCAGACCTGCTGGGTTTCTCCAAAGTTTTTGTTTTTGTTTCATACTTCCAGCATCTGCAGTTCTTTGTATTATTTCAGTTGTTTACAAGTTGAGCATGAGTGTCAGATTACGTGTTTTCAAAACTGGAGCCACTCTTTCAAACACTGGCCTTTTAAAATAGATCTTTCTAATTTCAGTCCCTAAATTAAAAAAAAGTTCAGAGTTTGTGAGAAGATTGTAGCTCGGGTGCTCGTTGTTGTGGTTCTGTTCGCCGAGCTGGGAATTTGTGTTGCAAACGTTTCGTCCCCTGTCTCGGTGACATCCTCAGTGCTTGGGAGCTTCCTGTGAAGCGCTTCTGTGTTGTTTCCTCCAGCATTTATAGTGGTTTGTCTCTGCCGCTTCCGGTTGTCAGTTCCAGCTGTCCGCTGCAGTGGCCGATATATTGGGTCCAGGTCGATGTGTTTGTTGATAGAATCTGTGGATTCTATGTAAACAAAAAGTCCTTCCAAAGTGGCAACTACCTTACTTCCATGCATTTGCACCATGGAACTACCTAATCTTGCCACATTTCCCCTCTTTCCTGGGAATATGGTGACAATTCCTGGCATAAAAGCCACATGGTTACCTGGCAGCAACATCTTGCTACTTGCTTCACCAGGTCTTCATCAAACTCCACCCTCCCCACCCTTTCCTCGCAAGTAACTTGTCAGTGTCCTTTTTCATCTTTTGTTCATCAAAGTGGACATCGTCAAACCTCCGGAACCACCATATCATCTGTTTATCTGCATTCAGTCCAACTCGCACATCACTTCAGCCCTTCAGGATTTCAATTTGGATCTCAAAGACACATGGTTTGCATAGTTCTGCTCAGTTGCCACGCATTCAAGGAAGCCCAGGCATTCCATTCACCACACAGATGCATCCACACATGATGTATTTTACGAATCAATTTATGATCCTCGCACTCACTCACTTTGCACTTTAAGACAAAAGAAAACAATTTATCTCCTCTGGGTGAGATGGCAGCCCATTGCATTTCACACCTGCAGTTCAGAGAAGGATGCAAGGCAACACAGTTACCACTTCACAGATGGAGTTGCAGGGTCAGCCTGTCAATCAGGTGAGCGTATCCAAGCCCTGCACAGATGTCTGACAAAGCCCTCAAATTATAGTGTTGGTATCCTCTGACTAACTTATTCTGACTAAGTCCGTTGACTTACCTGACTCTTCAGTCTTTGAGGCATAGCGATTTGGTTGAAGCATATGCAGTGCCATTGAAGTTGCTGCAAGTCTGGCATTGGCATAGTATGGTGCTGAACAGCAACATGTCTGCCCTCATAACTAATCATTGCTCGCAAGCATGACAGGTTACCTGGTTTTACGTCTGTGCTAAAAGGCAAGGTCGGACAGAAGTACTGTGAGCTTTTTAGTTCTGATTGGGAAGAAGGCAGGAGAATGGAGTTGAGAAACATATCAGCCATGTTTGAATGACAGAGCAGGCCCAAATGGGCTGAATTACCTAATTTTGCTCCTACATCTTGTGGCCTTATGAATGAGGCTGTAATATGCAAAAGATGGAAATGTGTTGCTGGAAAAGCGCAGCAGGTCAGGCAGCATCTAGGGAACAGGAGAATCGACGTTTCGGGCATTAGCCCTTCTTCAGGAATGAGGCAAGTTTGTCCAGCAGGCTAAGATAAAAGGTAGGGAGGAGGGACTTGGGGGCGGGGCGTCGGAAATGTGATAGGTGGAAAGAGGTCAAGGTGAGGGTGATAGGTGAGACTGGGGTGGGGGCGGAGAGGTCGGGAAGAAGATTGCAGGTTAGGAAGGCGGTGCTGAATTTGATGGATTTGACTGAGACAGGCTGGGGGGAGGGGAAATGAGGAAACTGGTGAAATCCGAGTTAAAGAGTTCACAGATAGAAACTGATAAATTTGGAGAAAGGACCAGATTATGGCAAATGGAGTTTAATGTGGAAAAGTGTATGATTGTTCATTTTATGGGAAAAATATCAGGCAAGTTATTGTTAAAATGAGATGCAGATTCCAAGTGTGTCTGTGCAGTGGGATCTGGGCTTCTTTGTGCATGAATTGCACAAAGTGGGAATGCAGATGCAGCTTATAATAAGAAAGGCAAATGGAACTTTGGCATTTAATGCAAAAGGACTAGATTATTAAAGTAAAGAAGTTTGTTACAATTATAGAAGGCAGTGGAGAGACCACACGTGGAATACTGTGTCCATTTTTGGCTCCTTACTTGATGTGGTGGCACTGGAGGCAGTTTTGCAGAGCTTCACAAGGTTGATTCCAGGGATAGAAAGGCTGTCATATGAGCAGCAGTTTACTCGCTCGACTTGTACTCAATGGAGTTCAGAAGAATGAAGGGGGGTAGTATCTGATTGAAGGATATAACATGAAAAAGGGGACTGATAAGTTGGACACTGAACAGAGGTCCCTTTCTTGTGGGACAGACTTGAAGAAGTATGTGTGTGAGAGGAGGCAGGTTCAAAACAGAGATGAGGAGAAACGACTTCTCTTGGAGGTTCGTGAATCTGTGGAACTCACTGATCCAGAAAGCAGTAGAGGCAGAATCAATCAGCAGATTCAAGAAAGAAATCAAGATGTTTCTGATAAAAAGCAGGAGAAAGTGCTATTGGAACCAGGCAAGAAAGTGGAGTCAAGAGCAAGAGAACAACTCACTATAATGCTGAATGGTAAAATGGGTTTGAAGGGCTGAATTGCCTACTTCCACTCCTAAACATGGAAGATTCTTAGATGACTTGACTGGATAGATGCAAAGAGGCTATTTCCCCTTGTTAGACAGTCTTCCCATGCTGGGAGATCGAGGACTAGAGAGTATAATCTCAGAATAAGAGGTCATCCTGTTTGAACAGAGATGAGGAAGAATTCCTTCTCTCTGAGGGCAGTGAGTCTATGAAATTCATTACCACAAAAGCTTCTAAGGCTGCGTTGTTAAGCATACTCAAGGCTGAGACAGACAGGCTTTTAACAGTGACTGAATTGAGAGTTATGGGAAAAAGGCAGAGAAGCAGAGTTGAGGATTATCAGATCAGCTATCATTTCAATGAATGACACAGCAGACCCAATAGGATGAATGGCCTACTTCTACTCCAATGAATTACGACCTAATTGTTCTCCAACTACTTTATCAAACCTCTTCAGATCAACATGCACCCTGTGCAGTCTTGAACGTTCTCAGGTTGATTTCCAACAGGACAACCATCTTTGCTAACCATGATGAACAGGATTTTTAAAAAGGACATAGAGCACCACATAATCTAAACAGATGACTCCTTATTCAAAACATCTTCCCTGAAATCAATGAAGTTAAGATAAGATCGTTAATCTGCAATATTACATGGTCGACGATGCCCTCCACTGCATCTCTTCCACTTCCCGCTCCTCCGCCCTTGAACCCCGCCCTCCAACCGCCAACAGGACAGAACCCCACTGGTCCTCACCTACCACCCCACCAACCTCCATGTACAACATATCATCCGCCGTCATTTCCGCCACCTCCAAACGGAACCCACCACCAGGGATATATTTCCCTCCCCTCCCCTATCAGCGTTCCGAAAAGACCACTCCCTCCGTGACTCCCTC
>NC_057751.1:3970218-3994727 GCF_004010195.1 Chiloscyllium plagiosum
CATTTCCAACGCCCCTCCCCCAAGTCCCTGCTCCCTCCCTTTTATCTTAGCCTGCTGGACACACTTTCCTCATTCCTGAAGAAGGGCTTATGCCTGAAACGTCGATTCTCCTGTTCCTTGGATGCTGCATGACCTGCTGCGCTTTTCCAGCAACACATTTTCAGCTCTGATCTCCAGCATCTGCAGACCTCACTTTCTCCTCGAAAATATTAAATTGTGGCCTTGTTTATAAAGTACTAAGAAATTCAAGATGAATGCTCAGTGATCTGCTTAAATGCAACCTTTATAATAAAACATCTTACAATTCATCCACATCTCACAGGGGATATGTTTTGTAAAATAACTCTGCTTCAAAGAGGTCCGTGTTTGCTGCTGATCTGTCTGGGAGATCCTGCGTGGGTTGGCATGTGGGATATCCTCAAATGACAAGCCTCATTTCTGTTCAATGCCGAGGCACAGCACACAGTCAGAAACAAAAATCATTGCCTGTACAAGGTGTGTGGGGGCTGCAGATCTCCTCCTTGTGAAGGGGGCGATGACAACTGGAGACTTTGCCAACGCATAGCAAGCTTTGAAGACATCGATAGGCAGCGAAGTAACAAGTAAATATTTCCACCTCCAGAACCAGAATGAAAATAACTCCCTCAAAGATTATTACTAACCTATGCTGTTTAACAATTTAACAATTGAAAAATGTTGCAAAGTGAAGCATAAAAAAAAGATATTTCTTCAACCACAGAATATTGTCTGATCTCTGACTTCCAAGGCACTATCAGTCTTTGCCTGATTTCCTTTGATTTTGTTAAATCTAACTGTAAAATGATATTTCAAATATCTTGAACAAAACAATTCACACAATGTTTGACTTGCTCTGAATTCAAAAGATATGCATAATATAGGAGTTGGGAGGTCATGTTGGAGCTGTACAGGACATGGGTTAGGCCACCTTTGGAATAATGCATGCAATTCTGATCTCTGGGCTGCAGGAAAGATGCTGTGAAACTTGAAAGGATTCAGGAACGAGTTACAAGATTATTGCCATGTTTGGAGGGTTTAGGCGACAGGGAGCGGCTGAACAGGCTAGGGCTAGTTTCCCTGGAGCGTCGGAGGCTGAGGGGTGACCTTATCGAGGTTTATACAATCATGAGGGGCATTGATCAGGTGAATAGACAAGGTCTTTTCACTAGGGTGGGAAGTCCAAAATTAGAGAGCATAGGTTTAAGGTGAAAATGACTTAAGGGGCAACCTTTTCATGCAGAGGGTGGTGCGTGTATGGAATGAGCTGACAGAGAAATTGGTAGAGACTGGTACAATTCCGACATTTAAAAGGCATCTGGATGGGTATACAAATTGGAAGGGTTGAGAGGGATATGGGTCAAGTGCTGGCAAATGAGACTAGATTAATTTAGGATATCTGGTCGGCATGGACAGGTTGGACTGAAGGGTCTGTTTCCAGTCTAGACTGTGCAGTCTATGACTCTGTAACTGAATGGACATAACAGTACATTCAATCAAATGGGTCTATGAAGTAAAAACAAAAATTGCTGCAAATACTCAACTAGTTTATCAAGGAAGAAATAGAGTTGCTGTTTTAAATCTGTAACCCTTCATCAGAACTAAGACAAGTTAACAATATAACAGGCATTCAGCAGGTGGATGGGAAATTCATTGACAAGTGGGAAGTTCGTTGATGACACCACCATTGTCGGTTGGATATCAAACAATGATGAGACAGAATACAGTAAAGAAATAGAATGCTTGGTATTGTGGTGCAAAAATAATCATCTCTCCCTCAATGTCAGCAAAATTAAAGAGCTCATCATCGACTTCAAGAAGAAAGCAGAACACGCCCCAATCAAAACCCATGGAACTGAGGTGGAGAAGGTCAAGAGCGTCAAGTTCCTCAAAGTGACGATAAACATCTGCCCTGGACCACTCATATAGATTTGACGGTCAAGACGTCAGAACAATGCCTCTTATTCCTCAAGAGGCTAAGGAAATTTGCCATGTCCATAAAAAACCTCATCAGCTTTTACAGATGCACCACAGAAAGCATTCTATCTGGATGCATCACGGCTTGGTACAACAACTGTTCTGCTCAGAACCGCAAGAAACTGCAGAAAGTTGTGAACACAGCCCAGACGATCATGCAAGCCAACCTCCCATCCATTGACTGCATCTACACTTTTTGTTGTCATGGAAAGGCAGCCAACATCACTGAAGACGCTTCCCACCCTGGGTACAAAAGCTTAAACACACATACGAACAGGTTCAAGAACAATTTCTTCCCAACTGTTATTAGAATTCTGAATGGACCTCTCAAATATCAAATCAAATGTTGCTTTTGGACAACTCCTGTGCAGCCATAACTTTGTATGCCTCACTCTGCTCAATCATCCAATAATTGGTATATCCTTGCGTGTTATGATTTGCTTGTACTACATGTAAAACAAAACTTTTCACTGTACTTGGGCTCATGTGACAACAATAAATCAAACTGAAATGTGGCAAAGAAGAACAAACTGAAGGTTTGTCATTGGCTGGAGAGCAGGATTGATTCCATGACAGAGACACCCCAGGGTCTCAAAATCCAAAGACAGCGTTACTGGCCTATACAAAGACACAAAAGATGTATGTTTCAAAGCACAAAATGCCAGGAAAGCAGCCATTCAAACACAAGCTAAAGGTATTCAGAAAGAAACAAGAGAGTCAAAAATAGCACAGAAACAAACCCTTCAGTCCAACTCGTCTGTGCCAATCAGACTTCCCAATCTGACTAGTCCCATTTGCCAACATTTGGCCCACATCTCTCCAAACCCTTCCTCGTCATACACGCATCCAGATGTCTTTTACATATTATAATTGTATCTGCATCCATCACTTCTTCTGGCAGCTCGTTCCATACACACACCTGTAGGACAAAGTTACCCCTCAGGTCCTTTTCACATCTTTCACCATTTACATTAAATTTCTGCCCTCCACTTTTGGAGTCCCCCAATCTGGGAAGGACTTTGGCTATAGACTGAGGGAGTTAATAGCTCCCTGAAAGTGGCCACACAGGTAGACAGGATGGTAAAGAAGGCGTCTGGCATGCTTGCCCTTATTGGACGGGATTGAGTACAAGAGTAAGGATGTCATGCTGCAGCTTTATAAGACCGTATGATGTGGGAGCTGGCTGATCCCGTTGTGAATGGCAGTGACCACATCTGCAGCAAGTGTTGGTTGTTCGAAGAACTCCGGCACAGAGTTGATGATTGGAATCTGAGCTTCAAACACTGCGGCACATCCGGGAGGGGGAGAGTTACCTGGACGCTTTGTTTCAGGAGGCAGTCACACCTGGGAGATAAAGTAATTCACATTCAGTTAATGATCAAGGACATCAGAGTGTGACTCGAGGTGAGGCATGCAGGGGGAACTTGAGTTCAGGAGTGCATGAGCCAACAGGTATGAGATTCTTGCTCCCGATATGGATGAGGAAAAGGGCTCTGGACAGGATGAGTCAGCTGACCACGGCACCATGGTGCAGAAGGCCATTCAAGAGGGGGGAGCATAAAGACAAGTAGTTGTTATAGGGGATTCTATAATTAGAGGGACAGATAGTATCCTATGCAAGCCGTATCGCGAGTCTCGTTTGGTGTGTTGCCTGCCTGGTGCCAGGGTGTGGGACATCTCCGACCGGCTTGAAAGGATATTGGACCTGGAGGGGGTGGATCCAGTTGTTGTGGTCCACGTTGGGACTAACAAGATTGGCAAAGCTAGGATGGAGGACCTGTTTGGCGATTATCAAGCACTAGGAAGGAAATTGAAGTACAGGTCCTCAAGGGTCATAATCTCCGGCTTACTGCCAGAGCCACGTGCCAATTGGCATAGGGAGAAGAAAATTAGGGAAGTAAACACGTGGCTAAGGGACCGGTGTGGGAAAGAGGGATTCCATTTCATGGGGCATTGGCATCAGTTTTGGAACCGGGGGGATCTGTACCGTTGGGACGGTCTCCACCTGAACCGATCTGGTACCAATGTTCTAGCTAAGAGGATAAATAGGGTGGTCAGTAGGACTTGCAATTTCTGAGTTGGGGCGGGGAAGGGAAAGTGAAAGCGACAGGGAGTATGGAGTTAAATGGAAACATAAGCAGGAGGATAGCATGTATGCAGATTTAACCTTGAGGCAGATTAGGAATGCAACAAAAAGTATAACTTATGACTTCCAATACCTCTAATGATAAGAATGTTAGCATTCAGACACTTTACCTGAATGCTCGTAGCATTCGTAACAAAGTAGATGAACTAACGGCACAGATCATTGTGAATGATTATGATGTGGTAGGCATCACAGAGACATGGTTGCAGGGGGTTCAGGACTGGCAGTTAAACATCCAAGGATTTACAACTTATCAAAAAGACAGGGAGGTGGGCAGAGGGGGGAGGGTGGCCTTGTTAGTTAAGAACAAAATTAAATCTGTGGCACTGAATGACATAGGGTCGGACGATGTGGAGTCTGTGTGAGTGGAATTGAGGAACCACAAAGGCAAAAAAACCATAATGAGAGTTATGTACAGACCTCCTAACAGTGGTCAGGACCAGAGGCGCAACATGTCCCGGGAAATAGAAAAGGCATGTCAGAAAGGCAAGGTCACGGTGATCATGGGGGACTTCAATATGCAGGTGGACTGGGTAAATAATGTTGCAAGTGGATCCAAAGAAACGGAATTCTTGGAATGCTTACAGGATGGCTTTTTGGAACAGCTTGTCATGGAGCCCACAAGGGAGCAGGCTATTCTATAAACTCTTCATCTTCTTGCAAGAGCACAACACTAACATCCACATCACTTGCATTGATAGCCACCTTGAATGGCTTTGCCTACAGATTGTTCGACGTTACAAAATCCGATATTGTCTTTGCTATTTCTGAATAAGGTACCTGCCACTATCCTCTGCCGAAGTCCAAGTTAGAAATACAAGTTGCTTGACCCATCTTCTGAACACAGCCTTCCAAACATGGAGTCCGATATGCATCAATCTTTGTAATTGCATTGACTTGGTGATAGCTCACACATCAGTATTGGGTGCCATCTGGATTGTTTTTGTCATTACTATGAGTGTGCTCCAGTCACTGTCACTCACTTGTGAGAACTTGTAACATGCATTAAATCTCCTTCTGGATCAGTGCCAACTTTAGAGGATTATGCCAAAAAGAATGTTGCTTAATCGGAGCAGCATCTCCTGTAACTGCATCATATATATTTATGTTAGTCCTTCCCAGCTTATTTTCACGTTTGTCAATGTATGGCAGTAATCACTAGGATACTGTCATTTCGATTTTCCTCGGGACGCGAACTCAATAATTCATCACAATTTTTGACAACTTCCTCATTACCCAATTTAATATATTGAATGTTCAATTCAGTCTTTACGATTATCGTTATATGCTCTCACGGTAATCTTTTGCGATGAATTCTGTGTCTTACGATCCTATACTCCACTACCACCTGAAGAAGGAGCAGTGCTCCGAATTCTAGAGCGTCCAAATAAACCTGTTGGATTATTCTTGGTGTTGTGTGATTGTTAACTTTGTATACCCGAGTCACACAGTGGCAACTACAAATTCTGGCTATCATTGACACCACTAACTGTCGGATCAAAGTGGAGAGTATCTACAAGAATATCGCACATATCGACGCAGACATCAAGGTTCAACAGAAATGCAGGACAGCAGAAAAGATGCCAGAAGGATGACCGATCACGAACCCACTCAAGTCGACCAACAACACAGACTACATGGAAAGACTTTGCCATTGCACCTTTCCTAAACTCCTCAATCGTCTTGTGCGCCAATTCTACTGCCGCAACCTTGAAATTCAGATGGAGTCCACACTCTCAGCCTTCACTCATGATAAGCACTATACTTATGGGATATTGGCAAACAGGCAAAATGACAAAAGTACACGATGTGCATGAACTCCGTGGGCAAGAAACTGAATAAACGTGGCATCACCACCAGCAGTAGCCATGCCCGCTCTGGCAGCAAAGTGGAAAATGTTATTACCACGGGAAATTGATTGCCAAATTATTGGACCACACCCACTAACCAGAAGGGATTGTAGTTCTTAGCAGGGGTCACAATTTCTGCTTCACCACAAAAATGGTTCCATGGGTCTTGCTGCAGACACAAAGAAATTTATCAGACGAATTAGGCTCCGGAAATTCATTCAAGATGCCAGCAGTGATGCCAATGAGCCCACTGCGGAACCAGAGCAATCATCACAGGGATCAGAACATAGGCAACCAAAGGAGGGATCAACGTGGACTCCACCGGAGGGCTGCTGCCCTCCGCTTGACATTTATGCTTAAACCGTCAGGTTATATATAAATGCTAGATTCATCGGCCACACTCACAAGATGGAGTAAAACATCACCCGATCACAAGGCAAAGCCATCCATGCTCTCAAAACAAAACACAACGTAGTCATCAAACCAGCAGGTAACCGAGGAGCAATCGTAATTCAGAATGGAACAGATTACTACCTGGAAGAGTACAAACAACTGAACAACGAGGAAAAAATACAGGCAACAACTGGCTGATTCGACCAAAGAGCGTAGCCGTCGTGAAATAAACAGATTGATCAGGACTTTGGATCCAGTCATTCAGAGTTTGCTACACGCCCTCATCCAACGTCATTCTACAGCTTTGGGAAGCGTTCAGAGAAAATTGACTAGGATGTTGACTGCTATGGAGAGAAGGTCTTATACGAAAGACTGAGGAGCTTTTGGCTGTTTTCGTTAGAAAGAAGACGGTTGAGAGTTTTAATGAATTGAGACATAGGAAAAACTAAGAGAGTTAGATTCGATGGACCATGAAAGCCTTTTGACTCGGATGGTGATGGCTGACAAGAAGGGACATAACTTTAAATGGAGGGATGATAGATATAGGCCAGATGTCATGTCAGATGCTATTACTTTACGCAGACAGCAGTAGGGGCGTGGAGAGCACTGCCTGAACAGTGGCAGACTTGCCAACTGTATGGGCATTCAAATGATCATTGATTAATCATGTGGATGAAAATGGAATAGTGTAGTACAGATAGGTTTCAGATTGGATCAGCAGGTAGTTTCAACATCGAGAGCAGAAGTGCCTGTACTGTTCTATGTTCTATAATTGACAGAGACGAAAGTCGATCAGAACTTGTAAGCAATCATTATTACGGATAATGCATTGATGGGCAAGGCAGGAGAACTAAGAATTGATAAGTCTTCTGACCCTGATGGAATGCATCACAGTGTACTAAAATATGGGTGGAGAAATAACTCGTGCACTGACGGTAATTTTCCAAATTTCGTTGGATTCTCGGTCAGTACCAGCAGATTGGAAAACTGCAAAAGCTGGAGAATTACAGACCGGTTAGCTTAACCTCTGTAGTGGGGAGGATGATTGAGTTAATTATCAACCAACAAATAGCAAGGCATCTAGATAAAAAATTTCCCATTGGGCAGATGCAGCATGGGTTCATGAAAGGCAGGTCATGCTTAACAAATCTTTTGGAATTCTATGAAGATATTACAAACACAGTGGACAATGGGGACCGAGTAGATGTGGTGCACCTCGATTTCCAAAAGGCCTTTGACAAGGTGCTGCACAAGAGGCTGCTGCATAAGATAAAGATGTGTAGCATTATGGGCAAAGTATTAGCATGGATAAAGGATTGGTTGACTAACAGGAAGCAAAGAGTGGGGATAAATGAATGCTATTCTGGTTGGCAATCAGTAACTAGGGGTGTGCCTGATGGATCAGTGTTGCGACTGCAATTATTCACAACTTATATAGATGATTTGGAATTGGTGACCTTGTGTAGTGTGTCAAAGTTTGCAGATGACACTATAATGAGTGATAGAGCAAAGAGTACAGAGGACTGTGAAACTTTGCAGAGGAGCATTGATACTTTAAGTGAGTGGGCAAAGGTCTAGCAGATGGAATACAATGTTATTTGTATTTATTTGACTGCAGCGAGGGCAGAGAGAAAGAGGACCAGGGGCTACCCAGAAAGTAAGGAAACCATTTGAAAAAGTTTACCTCGGGAGTCTGCAGCCTCCATTTTAATTGCAGCTAGGACAAACAGAATGATGACGGGGGGGAAAGAGAGGCTGCCGGGAAGGTAAACAAGCCATTTAAAAAGCTGATATATTTGGATAGCGGCTGGACAGAGACACCCAGAGACGCTACCTGTGTAATATCTCCCACTTGCCCTCTTCCTGTAACCAAATCAAAAGGACTTTTGTGGTGTGTTGATAAGGTAAGGATTTTTTGTTCTTTTTTTTATTTTGTCATGTGATTGCTTCAAAAAAAATTATCTTTCCTTTATCATAACTTTAATCTCAACTCAGATAAAGTTCAAGATTAAAAATGGCAGGAGATCTCAGACCCATGTAATGCTCCTCGTGCTCAATGTGGGAGCTCAGGACACAGCTGATGTCCCTGGCTCCTTCATGTGCAAAAACAATGTCCAGTTGCAGCCCTTGTTAGGCAGCTTGATGGTTCTGGAGGTGTGAATGGACTCACTTTGGAGCATAAGTAATGCTGAGGGGGTTGTGCATAGCACGTTTAGTGAATTGGGCACACCGCAGATTAGGATTGCTGAGGGAGAAAGGGAATGGGTGACCAAAAGGCAGAGAAAGAGCAGGAAGGCAGTGCAGACATGTCCCTCCAAAACAGGTATACCATTTTGGATACTGCTGGGGGAGATGGCTCACCAGGAGAACGCAGCAGTAGACAAGTTCATGGCACCGTGGCTGGCTCTGCTGTTCAGAAGGGCAGGAGAAAGAGTGGAAGGGTTAGAGTCAAAGGGGATTCAATTGGAAGGGGAGTAGATAGGCGTTTCTACAGTTGAAAATGAGATTCCCGAATGGTATGTTGCCTCCCAGGTGCACGGGTCAGGGATGTCTCGGATTGACTGCAGAATATTCTGAAGGGGGTGGGTGTTCAGCCAGTTGTCAGGATGAATGCGTGGTTTGAGAGATGGTGCAGGAGGGAAGGGTTCAGAGTTTTGGGACATTGGTTCCGGTTCTGGGAGAGGTGGGACTATTACAAATTGGATGCTCTACGCCTGGGCCGGACTGGAACCAATGTCCTCGGGGATGCTTTTGCTAATGCTATTGGAGAGGGTTTCAACTAATGTGGCAGGGGAATGCAAACCAAATGAGGAGGTTAGTGGACAGGAAGGAGGTAGGAACTAAAGCCTGTAAGGAACTAGGTAATGAAATCATCATGACTAAGGGAAAGAGTAGGCAGACAGCGAAAGATGAACGCAGAAGGACTGGTGGCCCTTGGTGCATTTGTTTTAATGCAAGTATTGTAGGTAAGGCAGATGAACTTAACAGTTTGCATTAGTACCTGGGAGTATGATGTTATTGCTATTACTGAGACTTGGTTGAGGGAAGGGCATGATTGGCAACTAAATATCCCAGGATATTGATGCTTCAAGCAGGATAAAGGAGGTGGTAAAAGGGGTGGAGGAGTTGCATTACTGGTCAGACAGGATATCAAAGCTGTGCTGAAGGAGAGCACTCTGGAGGACTCGAGTAGTGAGGCATGGGCAGAGCTCAGAAACAGAAAAGTTGCAGTAACCATGTTGGGATTATACGACAGGCTTCCCAACAGCAAATGTGAGATAGAGGTACAAACATGAAGAGAGATCATAGAAAGATGCCGGAGCAACAGGATGGGAGCGATGGGAGATTTTAATTTTTCCACATTGACTGGAATTCACTTAATGTTGGAGGTCTGGATAGAGCAGAATTTCGAAGGAGCCTCCAGGAGGGTTTTCCTTGAGCAGTATCCAAGTAGTCCAACTCGGGAAGGGGCCATACTGGACCTGGTGTTAGGAAATGAGCCCAGCCAGGTGGCTGAAGTTTCAGCAGGGGATTACTTTGGAATAGTGATCACAATTCCATCAGTTTTAGAATACTCATGGACAAAGATGAGAGTGGAGAGAGGCGTAGGGAAATCCACATTCGATATGTGGGAGGCTTTTAAAGAGAGGTTGATTAGAGTTAAGGAGAGATATATTCCTGTGAAAATGAGGGATTGAAATGGAAAGATTAGGGAACCACGGATGACAGGTGAAATTGTGAGACTAGCTAGGAGGAGAAAGGATGCATACATAAGGTCGAGGCAACTGAAGACAGACAAAGCTTTGGAAGGATATTGGGAATGAGCGACCAATCTGAAACAAGGAATTAAGAGGGCTAAAAGGGGTCATTAGATATCCTTAGCGAGCAGGGTTAAGGAAAACCCCAAAGCCTTTCATTCATATATGAGGAGCAAGAGAGTAACTCGGGAAAGGTTTGGCCAACTCAAGGACAAAGGAGGAAAGATATGCATGGAGTCAGAGAAAATAGGTGAGATTCTTAATGAGTACTTTGCATCGGTATTCACCGAGGAGAGGGACATGGTGGATGTTGAGTTTAGGGATAAATCTTTGATTACCCTAGGTCAAGTCAGCATAAGGAGAGAGGAAGGTGTTGTGTATTCTAAAAGGCACGAAGGTGGACAATTCCGAGGTCTAGATGGGATCTATCCCAGGCTACTGAGGGAAGCGAGAGAGGAAACAGCTGGGGCTTTAACAGATAACTTTGCAGCATCCTTGAAAAAGGGGGAGGTCGCAGAGGACTCGAGAATTGTTAATGTTGTCCCCTTGTTTCAGTAGGGTAGCAGTGATAATCTAGGTAATGACAGACCTGTAAGCCTGACATCAGTGGTAGAGAAGCTACTGGAGAAGTTACTGAGGCATAGGATATACACCCATTTGGAAGAAAATGGGTGTATCAGTGATCGGCAGCATGGTTTTGTGCAGGGAAGGTCATGTCTTACAAACCTAACAGAATTATTTGAAAAAGTGACAAAGTTGATTGATGACGGAAGGAATGTAGATGTCATCTACTTGGACTTTATTAAGGCATTTGATTAGGTTCCCCATGGTAGGTTGATAAAGAAAGTGAAGTTGCATGGCGTCCATGGTGTTCTAGCTGGATGGATACGGACTGGTTGGGCAACAGGAGACAGAGAGTAGTAGTGGAAGGGAGATTTCAAAATGGAGACCTTGGACCAGTGGTGTCCCTCAAGGATCCATGCTGGGACCACTGTTGTTTTTGCTATACATAAATGATTTGGAGGAAAGCAAGCTTGCAGATGACACTAAGATTGGTGGGGTAGCAGATAGTGCAGGGGACTGTCAGAGAATATAGCAGAATATGGATAGATTGGAGAGTTGGGCAGAGAAATAGCAGATGCAGTTCAATGCAGACAAATGCGAGGTGATGCATTTTGGAAGATGCAATTCCAAACCAAACTATACAGAAAATGTACAGATATAGAGAGAGATCTGGGTTTTCAGGTCCACTGTTCCATGAAGGTGGCAACGCAGGTTAGCAGAGTGATCCAGAAGGTATACGGCATGTTTTCCTTCATCGGACGGAGTATTGAGTACAAGATTTGGTAGGTCAAGTTACAGCTGTATAAGACCTTGGTTCGGCCACATTTGGAATACTGAGTGCAGTTCTGGTCGCTACATTACCAAAAGGATGTGGATGCTTTGGAGAGGGTGCAGAAGAGGTTCACCAGGATGATACGGAGGGTGCCAGCTATGAGGAGAGGTTAAGTAGGTTAGGATTATATTCATTGGAAAGAAGGAGGATGAGGGGGGACCTGATTGAAGCCTACAAAATCATGAGGGGGAAGACAGGATGGATAGCAAGAAACGTTTTCCCAGAGTGGAGGACTCGATTACTCGGGGTCATGAGTTCAAAGTGAGAGGGGAAAAGTTTAGGGGAGATACAAGTTCTTCACGCAGAGGGTGGTAGGTGCCTGGAATGCGCTACCAGCAGAAGTGGTAGGGGCAGGAACAATAGCATCATTTACATTAATGGGCAGGGAGCAAATGGATATAGATCCTTCGAAAATAGCAGATTTAGATAGAGAATATGGATCGGCACAGGTATGTAGGGCTGAAGGATCTGTTCCTCTGCTGTAATGCTCTTTGTTCATAAATGTGAAGTCATCCATTTTGGTAGGGGTGACAATAAAAACGATTATTACTTTAATCGTAAAAAGTTGTAATATGCTGCTGTGCAGAAGGACCTGGGTGTCCTTGTGCATGAATCATAGAAGATTCATCTACAGGGACAACAAATAATTAGGACGGCAAATGGAATTTTGACCTTTATTGCTAAAGGGATGGAGTTTAAAAGCAGGGAGGTTATGTTGCAGTTGCACAGGATGCTGATGAGGCCACACCTGGAGTCGTGCACTTTTGGTGTCCTCACTTGAGAAAGATGTACTGGCATTAGAGGGGGTGCAGAGGAGGTTCACGAGGTTGATTCCAGAGTTGAGGGGGTTGGCTTCTGAGGAGAGACTGAGGAGACTGAGATTATATTCATTGGAATTTAGAAGAATGAGGGGGGATCTTATAGAAACATGTGAAACAAAGAAGGGAATAGATAAGAAAGAAGTCGAGAGGATGTTTCCACTGGCGGGTGAAACTCGGACAAGAGGGCAGGACTGAATTGCAGGGCAAGATTTAGGACCGAATTGAGAAGGAACGTCTTCACCCAGAGCATTGTAAATCTATGGAATTCCTTGTCCAGTGAAGTCGTTGATGCTTCTTCAGTGAACAACTTTATAGCAAGATAGACTTTTTTTTGCACCACAAAGGAATTAAGGGACTCGGTGAAAGCGCGGTTAAGTGAAGCTGAGTCCATGAAAAGGTCAGCCAAGATCTTATTGAATGGCTGAGCAGGCTCGAAGGGACTCCTGCTCCTGCTCCTTCTGTTCTTATGATTAAAGGGAACAGCTGCTCAGTATTCACTCTATCATCACCCCTCAATCTTATGTGCCTCTATCCAGTCACCCCTCAAACTTCTCTGCTCCAAAGAAAACAATCTAAGCTTATCTAGCCACAGCTGAAATGCTCCATTCCAAACAACATGGTGGTGAATGTCATCTGCAGTTTAATCACATGGTTCCTGTTGTACGGCGACCAGAACTACACACAGTACTCTGGCTGTGGCCCAACCAAAATTCTGTACAAGTTCAACATAATCTGCCTGACCTTATAATCTATCCCTCAACTGATAAAGATCATCTTGAGGTTTATAAAATCATGAGAGGCATGAAGAGCATAAATAGACCAGGTCTTTTCCCTGGGTTGGGGAAGTCCAGAACTAGAGTGCATAGGTTTAGGGTGAGAAGGGAAAATTTAAAAGGGGCCTAAGAGGCAACCTTTTCACAAACAGGGTGGTGCATGTATGGAATGAGCTGCCAGAGGAAGTGGTGGAGGCTGGTACAATTACAATATTTAAAAGGCATCTGGAGAGTATATGAATCGGAAGGGTTTAGAGCAGTGTGGGCCAAGTGCTGGCATATGGGACTAGATTAATTTAGGATATCTGGCTATCTTGGATAGGCTGAAGGTGCTGCTTCTGTGCTGTACACCTCTATGACTCTGAGCATCCCATATGCCTCCTTAGTTACACTATAACCTGTTCAGCCACCCTCAGGAATCTTTCAAAGTGTGTCACTTCACCGTTATCAAGATTAAATTCCATATGTCACTGTTCTGCCCATCTGACCAACCTATCTATATTGTCCTGTTAGCTAAGACTTTCCTCCTCACTGTCACCACCCCACCAATCTTTGTCTCACCTGAATTCTTATTTTTGAGACACTTCTCATCGCTGATTCTTATCTACATCATTTATGAGTATTACAAAAAATAAGGGGCCAGGCAGTAATCCCTGCGGATACCTACCTCCAGTCACAGAAAGTCTTCGACCCCAACTCTCTGCCTCCTGTCACTTAGCCAATTGTGGATCCAACTTGTCAAGTTACCCTGTATCCATGAGCTTTTACTTTATCAGTTCCTCATCTGCAACCTTGTCATAGGCCTTGCTGAAATTCTCATAAATCCAACCCTCATCTAAACATCTGGTCACCTTTGAAAAATTCAACCGTTACAGCTGATTTGATCATCGTCAACTCCACTTCCTTGTCTTTTCTCAAGAACCCTTACTGATTAGAAGTTAATTGACCTCAGCCAATGAATATATCTGAAGACCCAGCCTCTATAATAAAGGGTTTTAGATTCACTACCCTTGAAGAGAAAAAAAAATTCATCTATAGGATACCTTTGAGGAGATAACACGTGCTATGAATAATGGAATCCAATGGTATGAACTGGGGGGTACTTAGATTTCCAAAAGGCATTTAATAAGCTGAATTCACTGGTTATTGAATAAAATATTTAAGTTCATGATGTAGGTGTTAGCATAACGGCATAGCTGCACAATTAGTTAGCTCACATGAAGCAGAATGTAAATACAAATGGACTAAAAAGAACAAAGTGTTGAAACTCAGAAGACGTGGTAGCAGTTGTGGAGAAAGAAACAAAGTTAACGTTTTGAGGCAGATATGATTTCTTCACAATTCAGTCAGAAGTGACTTGACTGAAACATGGATTATCAGGAAGGGTCTTGATGGGGTTGATGTGAAGAGGACTTTTCTCCTCGTGGGAGAGTCGAGAACTAGAGAGTCACTGTTTAAAAACAGATCGCTGCTTCAAAGAGGAGGTGAAAACATTTCTTGCAGGGTATCATGTAACATTGAGGAAACTCATTTGGTTTTGAGAGCAAAAGAACTGACAAGAGATTTTCAGTTCAAAGCAACCAGTCACTTCAGCAGAAATGCTTTCTAGTTTGTGGAGTTCCAATCCAGATCAGCTTGTGTGGAAGTGTGCAATTAATTGAACTGAGAAAGTTCAATTAATTGAACTGAGAAAGTTCAATTAAGGCCTGGAATACATCAGAAAGATTAATCGCCCAAAGATTCTGAAAGGAATCGGAAAGTTGTCTCCATAATCCATTAGTATAAAACTTCAGTATAAAACTTAAAAAGTTCAGACGGGAGGATATTTTCAATGGACTTAAGTTTCTGTAATCAATCATGTTGGAAAACAGGTGAAAACTTCCAGTTTCTGTTTGTGTTAAACTATTTCTAAACTGTCCATCTATATCTATATCTATATCACGTTTTTTCACTTCTGTATTGAATATTTATGACTTGTCACGAAAGAACATCTGGAGCCTCGTATGAATAACTTTCAGTGACTAAACATCACATTGAAAAACTGAAACTTAGTAAATATCTGAAAAAGCTAAGTTTCATTCTGGGATTGACTGATCCAACAGTTCCATTATCTGGGATCAGAACAAAATCAAGTTATCACAGTACAAAGGGGGCTATTGGGCCGATTGACCCTGTGCCATTCAAGAATATTTTATTTTGACACGTATTCTAATTTTTTCTATTTGGCAGAAGATGTGTCAATTTCTGGAATTTCACTTTCATCTTATAGGGATACACTGCAATGTATGTTGGCCTTGGAGAAGAAATCTTGTCTTAGCTAATGTTCTTAAGTGTTAGCTATAACTCATGCTATCACCAGCATGAATGAAAACATTTGGGATTCAAATTTCAATCTCAAAATCTAAACAGAAAATCTCCGCTGACACAGCAAGCACGATTGAGAGAACAGTTAAACAGCGATTATTTGCTATCAGATGTTAAATTTAGCCCCGAAACTCTCTCAAGGGAACACGTATATTCCATAGTTTGATTTCAAATAAGAACAAGTATTCCTTGGTGTTTTATTTTTCAACCAGCAACACTGAAACAAATTATCTGGTCATTTTCACATTGCTGTTGCTGGGGTCTCTGCATTTCAGCAAATATGCTCCAAAAACATGTTTAGTGGCTGTCGCTCTGTGGGACATCGTGACACAATTTGAAAATTGTCATTAAGATAAACATATCGATACAATACTTCGTAACCATTCCAACTGTCGATCAATTCCAGTATTTTATCAGTGCACCTGAAGATCCAGGGAAAATATTAACATGATTGAACACTTTTCCAGAAGGTAATCCTCACATGTGTAAAAGTTACTTATCAAGACGTATTGATTACAGTTTGAAGTGAAAACACTGGAAACAAATAAAAAGAAAAAATAAGTCACAGCTCCAATGGTCCATCATTCAAGTTACTAAAAATGGGAATGGAAGAAATTGTCAGTAACTCAATTGACGTGCAGCAATACATTTTACCACCACTGATTTCATTGCCAGTGCTACACAGTGAACTTCCCATAACTCATTTACTCATATTCTCTTCCAAGTAATATACTCTCTCTCTCTCTCTCTAACCCTACAGTTTCATCAGTACCTGCAGCTGTATGGCTTGGTGATTACTTAATCCAATCACAGATCTGATATCATGAAATTGGAAACCTGTATTTGAGGAAGAAAATGACAACCAAGACACAACTTGAACCCATAAAGAGCAACTTCTCAGTTGCCGGAGCCGAATCAAACTATTGTCGTCAGCAGGATGAAAATATTCACACAATAAATCTATGGTTTACGAGCACTGGTTTACACTTTCAAAAATTAGCCACACAAATCTTGCATGTTGGCCTACATGCCTACAAAATATATGAAACACAATTTGAAAATGAACACACTTCAATCACAGTTACATAACTCAGCCATTCAGCCCACTGAGTCTGCTCTGCCATTCAATGAGACCTTGGTTGATCTGACAATCTTCAACACCATCTTTCTACGTTCCCCATGATCCTTGATTCTGTCACTGAATAAAAATCTATCTATCTCAGCCTTGAATACACTTCAATTTCAACAGCCCTCTGTGCTCAATAATTCCCCAGATTTACACTCAGAAGAAATTCCTCTTCATCTGTTTTAATTTGTGACCCCACAAAGGGAAACAAGCTCTTTGCATCTATCCTGTCAAGCCTTCTAATGATTGGATATGTTTCAATCAGGTTCCCTCATTCTTCTGAACTCAGAGTACAAAGTCCTTCCTATTCCGTGTCCCCTCATAAGAAAATCCCTCCATTCCCAAAAACAACCTAATGAACCTTCTCTGAAATACCTCTAGTGCCAGTACATTTTCCTTTCAATAAGGGAACCAAAAGTGCTCACAGTATTCTCAGTGTGGCCTGACTAGTGCCTTGGATAGGTTTAGCAAGTCTTGCCTATTTTTCTACTCCACTGCCTTGGAAATAAAGGCCAATTTCATTTGCCCTTCTGATTCACCAATAAACTAGGATAATAGCTTTTGAGATTCATGCACAAATCCTTCTGCTGCAGTTTTCTGCAGTCTTTCTCCATCACATTTAGCTCCTCTATTCTTCCTGCCAATGAACATATACTCAACATTTTCATACATTATATTCCATCTACTCGGTTTTTGCCTGCTCATTTAAGCTACCTAGACTTGACTCTTTGTATTATCTTTTTTGCGTCATATACAAATTACATCGGCTTTCTTCATATAAATCATTAATATAGCTTGTGAATAACTATTTAAAATTGATTCCTTCCAATACAATCTCAATTTGCTCTCCATCAGTGCTGCTGTACTGGATTCAAATATGTTTATGAGGTAGCACGTGGACACTGGTGTAATCTAAGGTAGCAACTGTTATATCTCACTAATGCTGTGCAAGACTTTTATACATTTTGGTTCATTAACATACAAAAAAAACATAATTTGAAGCAAGTATCTTTTTCATTGAAATGAGCTTTTCTGGGTGTCTAATGAACGGCTGAGGTTCTTCCTTATTCTAAATTTAAAAGTTAAAAAGAAAGTTTTAAAGGGTTTTCTTTTACATTGCAACATTTGTTTGGGAAAGCCGAAGTTTATTTTCATAGAAGGAGTTGTGTTTTCATTTCGGGGAGTCCTACATGTGATCAGCTCTGGATAAGATTTCTTTTCTTCATGAAATTTATTGAATAAGAGTCTTTTTTTTATTCAATCAATCAGCTAAGTGGTTGATTTTATTCAAGTTTTACATGTTTGGTATACATATTTTTGAACTTTTTCCATTTTAACAATGTTTTTACAGGTGACAAAAGGTAGTTTATTTGAAAGTTTCTTTTAGGTTTACTGTCAATAAGGGTATACGTGAAGCACAGAGTGAGGTGGCCAGATTTGGAAAAGTTATTACAGAGCAGGGTCAGTAAGATAGATAGGTGACTGTCAGGAAAGGTAAGAAGATAGTTCAAAAGTCTCTGGTGGCTATTCCTCTATCGAACAGATATTCAATTGTTGGTATTGTTGAAGGGAATAGTCTCTCTGAGGAAAATGAAGCAGTCAGTTACTGGACACTCGGAATGATTCTTATGTTTGGTAATGTTTGACGTAATTTAGTAGAATTATTGTTATGGGGATTCTTCTGTCAGGGGGAGTAAACAGGAGATTCTGTGACAATGAGCTCAAATTTAGAATGGTACATTGCTTTTCTGGTACTGAGATTAAGGTGTCTCTGAACGTTTCAAGCATATTGTTAAAGGAGAGATTGAGAAGCTGAAATTTATTGTACACATTGGTAGAAATGACATTTTTAAGGAAAAGGTTAACACAGTACAAAGTGAATTTAAGACATTAGATTGAAGATTAAAAAATAGTACAAGTAGTGATCTCTCATTTTCTCCCAATGCCAAACTCAAAAGAGGGAAGGAACAAAAGGATAAAGGAGATCAATCAATGGCTAAAGAGCTCATTTATTGTTCAGGGATTCAAGTTTTGGACAATTAGAATGCCTTTTTGGACAGAAAAGATCTGTTAAAAAAGGATGGGTCTAACCTGAACTGGAAAGAGATCACTGTCTGAACTGGGAGATTAGCTCATTCCATTAGGGGAGGCTTTGTAATGATCGAGAGGAGGAGTGGAGGAATTCCAAGTAGCAGTGTAAATACAAAGATTGATGGGGAAGGCTCTGAATGTGAAGAGAGCACGTCAATTAGAAAAGAAAGACAAGACAGAATCAGAGTATGCACTAAACTACACTTATTTCAATGCAAGGGGGCTTACAGTTGAGGCTGATGAACTCAGCTCAATGTTCCAGGTTTTAGATGCTATACAAAGGATAGGAAAGGAGGCAAGAAAGGAGGAAGGGGTGGCATTTTTAATTCAGGGATACATTATTGCTGCAACAAGAGGGAGATATTTATCAAAAATCATCCAGTGAAAATAGATAGATAGAAATTAGAATTAGGAAAGATCACATTGATGGGATTGTACTGCAGCACTCCCCATTGGTAAGAGGGAAATTGAAAAACAAATATGTAAGCATAATAAGGTTGTAATAATGGGGATCTTAATTTTCTAAACATTGACTAGGGTTATCATCATGTTGAAGGTCTGGATCATGAAGAATTTGACAAAAGTGTTCAAGAAAAATTTCTTTAACAATGCGTGGATGCTCCTACTGGATAAGGAGCAAAACTAGACCTTCTTTTGGGCAATAAGGTAGGGCAGGTGACTGAAGTAAAAGTAAGAGAACACTTTGGGTGTCACGATCATAACTCTATTAGTTTCAAAATGGTTATGGAAAAGGATAAGCCTTCCATAAAAGTTGAAGTGTCTAATTGGAGTAAAGCAAATTTTAATGGATGAGTCAAGAAGTTTCAGAAGTTGATTGGCGTAAGCTGTTCGGAAGTAAAAGGACATGTGACAAGTGGGAAGCTTTCAAAAGTGGGATGATGAGAGTTCAAAAGCATTATTTTCCTGTTTGATTGAAGGGTAAGGCTGGTGAGATGAAGGAACAAGGGACGAATAAAGATATTGAGGCTCTCGTCAAAAATAAAAGAGATTCATATTTTAGATTATATACAACTTAGTTCAATTGAATCTCTTAATCAATATGAAGTGTATAGGGGCATTCTTAAGAAAAAGGGTGAAGGAAAAAGTCTGGGAAATGAGACAGACATGGGTCAGTGCCCTGTAAATCGCAGTTGTTTTGACACGGAGTAAACACTCCTACTTAAATTAAAACCAGTAACACAGAGAAGATTTATCCCATGCAGTAATCTGTAAAAATTCAAGGGGCCTCGAACTATTGAAAGTAAGAAATAAAGTTGTTAATTTTTAAAGTATAACAGAGAATAATTAACAAACTATTCACTTTCTCTCGTGTACCTTTACCTTCCCTTATGTAATACGAGTCTGATAAGACCCCTCACTTAAGATTTACAGAAAATTTCTACTTTTAAAACCAGCCGGCAGTTGAATCTTCTTTCTATCTCCGTCGGTAGATTTGCTCCCCAGTTCAGGGTTGAGGTTTTTCTCTGTGCAAACTCTTTCTTTAGACAGGTACTTCTCAGAAAGTTCTGACCAGCACTCTACATCTGTTGGTCCAGTGGCAGTTCTCCTCCCAACTGTTCGATTTTCTCCAGTCTTTTACCCCAAAGCATCAGATTGCGTCATTAGCTTTTAAGATTGCCAATATACTCAATTCAAACTTTACTGGAATTTGGTATTTTTTCAGGATATAATTTAAACTGATTGACCCAATTCGAATCTGTATTGTCGTTTCCAGGTAACTAACTACCCAAGTAGCTGGAGCAGATGTTACATTGTGTCTTGTTGACAACACTTGGTGCTGTCACTGCTAGCTTTTACTCTCATAAAGGTACCGTACACCCACATCTTCATAAAACAGTGGTGGGGAATCTTCACTTGAGAAAAAAGGCGGACATTTCTGAGCCACCCCCACCCCACAAAAGTTGACATAATCAGAACAAATGCAACAGAGGCAAAGAAACTGGGAGAATGGGAGGAATCCTTACAGGAAGCCACATCGGAGGATGTCTCGTCCAGGTAACTTAAGGATTCAGTGGGTTTGCAGCAAATATTGGTGACCAATCTTTCGTTAGAAATAGAAGCAGAAATGTCAAGGAAGCAAAGGGAGGAGTCATAGATGGACCAATGAAAGTGAGAGCAAGGTGAAAACTGGAAGCAAAATTGGTCAATTTTTCCAATTCTGAGTAAGAGAAAATGTCGTGGGGATCCACTGAGTCGGATCCAAAGATACCACACAAAGAGGGGCGTAACTGGAGCCTATGGTGGTACCTAAGGCCACGCCTTTGATCTGAAGAAAATTAGAGGAGTTAAACGAGAGTTAACCACTGTATTCCCCAGGCAACATTTGTATCGTGGGCCTGGTGCAGTGGCTCGGCACAAACTGGAATAACAACATCTCGTCTTCCGCTTCGAGACCCTGCAACCTGCAACCTTCAGGACTCAATATAGAGTTCAATAATTTTAGAACCTGAACATCTCGTTTCATGACCATGACCTGTCCTCAAGCGCAAGGCCCTGTCCTGACAATGGCTGCTTTCAGCACAGCCAGCCTACGTTTAACTACTTATGGTCTCCTTCCCTAGCTTAACATATTCATCCTTTTGACTGCCAACCTTCTCTCCACTCTGTCTCCACTTATTTGCCTCGTCCACACATACACATCCACCCACCTTCACTATTTTTAACCACTTTTTCCTCAGTCCTATCAGTTCTGAAGAAGGGTCACTGGACTTAAAATATCTCCAGAATAAAAGATACTGCAAGGATGCACCAATCACAACTAACCAAGAATTAATGATGGTGTCAAATTGGACAAAAAAAAAACGACAAAGAATACTAGAAGGCCAGATGACTGAGAAAATGTCAGGAATACTGAAGGATAACTCAATAAAGAGGAAATTAGACCACGAGAGAATCTTAACAAGAAATTTTTTTTACAATTCAGTAAAGGCTTCCAGAAATATTTAAAAAATAGAAGTAAGCATTTGCCATTTGGTTGAGGCTGGGAATTAATAATGGAGAGAAAATGAAATGGAAGAAATGAACAAATATGTTGCACTTGTTTTCACAGTGGAAGATACAGAAAGCATTCAAGACTGTGGACAATCAAAAGGTAACAGGAAGGGCAGAACTTAAAGCAATCACAATCATAAGAATCAATCTATGCTGAACTGGAAAACTAGTGACCTGAAGATTAACAAGCCCACTGGATTTGATTTTTTCACCCTCAGGGCTTAAGCAGGTTGCTGCAAAAACAATTGATGCATTGATTGCAATCTTCAGAAATTCCTCATTTCTGAAAGGTTCTAGTCAATTGGAAAACTGAAAATATAACAATTCTCATCACATTTGGAAACAGTTAGTCAGTTAGCCTAACTTGTGCTATTATCAAAATGCTCAACCCAATATTAAAAATATTGCAGAAGGTCATTCAGATAATCACCATGCCATCAGACAAGATCAACATGAGGCTAAACAATTCCTCTCCTGCCTTGTTTTTGGCAGCAGCCCCAGGTAGAATCTGAGGAATTATACACCCAACCCTGAGTAAGTATCCAACAAATGGTAGACAGGTGGACAATATTACCTTTTGTAAATGTCAAATAATTCAGTTTGTTAACAAGCAAACTGACTTGGTTTCCGATAAAGAGTTGAGATGGATTCCTTGGACCAATGGCCTTTTTGTTGAGCCCAATTGAATCCAGGGACATTTCATTTAAAAAAGTTGAAATCTCAGACAGTTACTGAGAGATTAAGGCCACATGATTTCATGGTTTAAACAGAAGCACTTTAATGTATAAGAGTTTAAAAAATGCAAGCATTGCTTTTTCTTGTTTTAGGTAACCACTATACTCTAAAACGCAAAATCAACAAATTAATTTGAGTACAGGTCTGCTTTTGTTATCTCTTCATTTAGCTGATGTTCTACATCCTTGCTAATATGCTGAGAAATTCTCTCTGAAACCTCTTTTGGGTCTTGATATTCTGCAAAAAGGGGGATGTCCAGAATTTGATATAACACTCTAGCTGGAGGATAGCAGTTATTTCTTCAGGTTTAGCAAAACTTCCATGCCTCTGTTTACACAGCTAAGGATTGTCTAACTTGTCTCTCAACATAGCCTTTGTCACTTGCTCTGCCACTCTCATGGACTTGTGTATGCCTCACATGTGACTCTGTTCTTGAACTCTCAACACTATAGCACAAGATGATAAATTTGGACAAGCAGTTTCCATAATAAATGTGGTGAACTGACAACAGGTGAGAAAGTTTTGGGGAATTGGCTATTCTTTATTCTTCTTGAGGCAGAGTCAGGACTGGGGACCCCGGTCAGGGAGGTGGTCTCTGAGAGCTGACAGCTATCTCCTTCGGATGTGGCCGGTTGAAATGATCAGATCACAGAGAAAGGAGGGCGGGCTCGGTAAATTTCTCACTCCATAGTATTGGCTGGTTGAAACTTGTTTATCGTCGAGCAAGAGGTCATAAGGTACAACTGGATCGTCCCTCACTGTAGTTGGAAAGGGGACTCCCCTTCAGACTATGCGTGAGAGAATACCTGATCAGGAAAATGATCTATAAGAGTTAGAGGCCCCTCAGAGAAACTGGACATTTTGGTAAATTCTTTGTGTGAACTAGGCAACTTGGTAAATTGTAACATACGAATTAAAGGATGTCCAGTTTGAGTGATTAAACAATTATAGAGTGTATGTGTGTGTGTAAGAGAGAGAAACAGACAGAGAGATTAGATTAGATTCTTGACTGTGTGGAACCAGGCCCTTCGGCCCAACAAGTCCACACCAACCCTCCAAAGAGTAATCCACCCAGACCCATTTCCCTCAGAGATAGAGAGATAGAGAGGGAGAGACCCATTTCCCTGAGAGAGAGGGAGACAGAGAGAGAGAGAGAGAATGTCAAAAGAATGGGCAACAAAATCTCTCATGAGGTGCAGTCACAGAAGGGAACACCTTTAACATACATGTCTGTCCACTGCTGGCCTGATCCAGAACAAAAACTTTGTCAACAAGTGGGTGAAATGGACATAAGGAACTGAGAAGCCACTTCCACCTGATTACATAGCACAATCGTCAGAAATTGTGACAAAATCAAAAAGGCAAAGGAAACAGAGAGAGAGAGGGGCCAATTTTTAGTGTTCCGTTCACTGAACTAAGTGTTAATTCTTTGTGGCCTGTTTTGAATGTACATTTGGTCGTCGGTGATTACATGTGGTCTTGTAGAATTTTTTCTTTGTTCCCTGGAATCCCAGATCCAGGAATGTTTCAAATTAAGTCTACATTTTGGAAATCCATGGTGATTTGATCAAGCATGGTCCTTTTGTGGAACTATGTTAAAAATCACACAACACCACGTGGAACTATGAGTACGAGTGGAAAAGAAAATCTGGCAGGAAATGTTTAGAAAATTGGGTCACAAAGATTGGTCAAATTTATCTCTTAGAATTGGAATTTCTCTCTTGGAATTTGAATTTATCACATTCAGAATTTCATTTTCTGGCCAGAATGAACTTCCAAATACTGTTATACGACCGAAACACCATAAAACATAGGAGCGGAAGTAAGGCCATTCAGCCCATCGAGTCCACTCCGTCATTCAATCATGGCTGATGGGCATTTCAACCCCACTTACCTGCATTCTCCCCGTAGCCCTTAATTCCTTGTGACATCAAGAATTTATCAATTTCTGCCTTGAAGACATTTAGCACCACAGCCTCCACTGCACTCTGCGGCAATGAATTCCACAGGCCCACCACTCTCTGGCTGAAGAAATGTCTCCGCATCTCTGTT
>NC_057751.1:3995113-4025842 GCF_004010195.1 Chiloscyllium plagiosum
TGCCTGTCCACCTAACTTTGTATCATCGGCAAACTTCACTAGAATGCCCCCAGTCCCTTCATCCAGATCATTAATGTATAACGTGAACAGCTGCGGCCCCAACACTGAACCCTGCGGCACACCGCTTGTCACCATTCTGAAAAAGAACCTCTTATCCCAACTCTCTGCCTTCTGTCAGACAGCCAATCCTCAATCCATACCAGTAGCTCACCTCGAACTCCAAGGGCCCTCACCTTACTCAGCAGCCTCCCATGTGGCACCTTATCAAAGGCCTTTTGGAAGTCGAGGTAGACCTAGTTTTAACATGTAAACTAATCTTTAATTTTCTCACGGTAAATGTACTTTGTGAAAATTTGAATTTTGGACTGTTTGAACTAAATTTTGGTCAAGTGTTCTAACTTTCTGACAAGATTTATGAAGATGTGGAGGTGACATTGAACGATGTTCAAGTATTGAAGGGGATGTGGGGACACCTGCCCTTGTAAGTTCTATTGTAAACAGGTTGTAATCATGTATGAAAAATCCGTTCTGTGCCCGCTGTATCGGTCAGCAAACTCGGGACCTGGGATGTGGCCTCTTGTGAACAAGCAGTCAACATAATTTGGAAGAAAATTTGTGGGAAATTATTAATTAAAGAATGGAAGGATAAAGCCGATAGTAAATGGAAAGGAAAGATAATTGACTGGCCAGTTGGAGAAATAATGCATGTGATGGGGGATAGAGCTATGTACAGCAGATGGAACTCACAAAAGCTGCTGGATGTTAAAAGCTGAGTGCAAATGGGCAGATGGGAGGCATCAAAGGGAGCCGTGGAAACAGCAGAAGGACACTAAGACTGAGGAAGAGAAACAAAAAGGGTTCAAGCAATAGCGCTGTGAAGAGAATCTAAGTTCTACTCAGGATTCCAGGCCCATGTCTGGCACACCAACCCTTTTTGATGAGGAGGATGACACTGATAGAAATGAGGAAGGAGCTGTTCTCTGAGATTGCTGGCTCCCCCAGTTTACCCGCCTGTTCCTACTTCACTGTCCCCGCCACCATACCAGGCTCCTGAGGGATCCTGAGAAGGACTACTCTGACCTTTGCCCCGAGGTTAGTGGACTCCAGGTTGGTCCCCAATTGTAATGCCCAATACGACAGTAACCAAATCCCCGAGCCACTGATGACAGTGATCAGGAACCAAAAATTGGAGTGTGCCCCCCTTGGAAGCCCTAAGGAATGATAATGACAACGAATCAAGTTCCGGTTCGTAAGACAACGAGCCCAATTCGCCCATTATGTCCAAAGGATGATTCAAATGTATAATGCCACCCCCCCAAGTTTTGTTTGCACTGTGCTGTATGATTTTATCACTAGAGGAAATCACTAAACAGCAGGAACAAACGGGTGATGACGATCAAACCCCCCCACCCCTGACCCCAGGTATGAATGGCAGGCTCTTGTTTTAACTGTGGGTAATATGGCCACTGGAGAGCAAAGTGTGTTTGTCGTGACCTTGAAACTACCAGTTGCATTGAAAGTAATACAGTATGTGGATGATTTGCTTGTTCTCGGCAAAAGCATGTCCAGCTGCAAAACTAATACAGCAGGATTACCAAATGTCTTGCACTTCCTAGGATAGGACAATGTTTTTCAGGATATGCGGTTGCCACCGATTATGAGATTGTTGTGCAAGCAGCCATTGAAACTCCTGTCAGCACAGAAAGCCAACTTGCTTGCCCTCACTCATGCTTGCACATTAGCAAAGGGAAAATCTGCAAATATATATACTGACTCTCTTTATGCTTTTGGCATAGTCCACGATTACAGAGCCCCATAGGAACACAGGGGATTTTTAACTTCCACAAGACAGCCCATTAAGTAATGCTGTTTTTGTCCATAACCTCTTGCAATTGCCAACCAGTCTAGCAGTTATCAAATGTTTGGCTCACACTCGTGCAACGGATACAGTCTCCAAAGGCAGTGAGTGGGTAGACACTGCTGCCAAGCAGGCGGCCTGACAACCTGTACTTCTGGTTCCATTGGGTTCCCAGCAAAACCCGTTTAGAAACAGTTTCAGGACAAGTATGCCAGCCCAAGGTGAGATACAGAAATTACAGGGGACACCCCTGCTGAACAGCACAAACTATGGACTCAAATGGGGTGCTCCCTCGACACTCAGACCAAGCTGTGGGTGACCCCTATGGGATAAGTTTGTGTTCCTTCTTTGCTCCCACCAATCTTAGCTGATTACGTGCATAATTGTACACACTTGGGCAAGGAGGGAATGGTTAATACTTTATTACAAATCTGATAGCATCTGGATTTCCAGAAAGCAGCTGAGAAATGAGCTAAAGCATGCCTCATGTGTAAAAAGATGAATGCTGGAAAAGGGATGCTTTTGCTTGTCTACAACTCGATTTTATAGAATTACCTGCAATACATTGTCGTAGGTATTGTTTAGTAATAGTAGATGCATTTAGTCGATGGATTGAAGCAATCCCAATGAATGATCATACTGCTCCAACAGAGGTAAAAATATCATTGAGGGAAATATTATTGAGGGAAATGATTCCCAGTTGTGGACTTCCAGAAATTATAAGCTCAGACAATGGACCACTCTTTGTAGCTAGAATAAATGAGAAGATCTACAAAGAGCTGAGTATAAAGCAACAGTTTCCCTGTACTCACCATCCAAAAGCAGCTGGGATAGTGGAAGGAGCAAATGGCGTTTGAAAGACTAAGTTAGCCAAACTAACACAGGAGACTGGACTGAACTGGCTGAAGGTCCACCTTTGGCACCATTCCATATGAGAGTTACCCCCTCAGGTAGAACAGGGTTATCCCTCGCTGAGATTATCTGTGGAAAGCCTATGCGGACCCCGTGGGAACCTGGGGTAGTCCAACCACCCGTTCCTGAAAGACTAAATATGCACACTCTGAGGACAGGAAGTGGGAAAGTACCTGCAAAGGTTAACCAAAACTCTGCAAAGTTTACATTTCCAAGTATGCCAAGCCCACTTAGAGGGTAACGACCTGTCTGATGGGGATTACCATACTTTAGAACCTGGAGGTTCCATCCTGATTAATAATTGGGACCAGAAAAAAAGTTACAACCATCGTGGAAAGGACTGTTTCAGGTGTTGCTGACTACTCCCATAGCCATGAAAGTGTAAGGACAACCACTCTGAACTGTAAGTGAGTCAGTGAAGAAACAGACGAGGGTTAAGAAAGAAAAACGCATTAGATACTGGTAACTTTAGGGGCTTTTACTTTGGGGACAAAAGGATTTCGGACTGCACCTCTTTGTCCCTGGGAGGGCAACTAAGATGATCTATACGTTATAATGCATTTTTGTATTTGGCTTATCTCAGTGCCCATATGACGGGAAAGGAAACTGATTGTTGGGTATGTGCTCATGTGCCGCCCCACTCACGGCGGATATTCCTTTGTGGCCAGTCCTTTAGCTGGCCAGTGCTGGACAAATAGCTAATATGCCGGAACTCCTTCAGTGATCCTGATAACACTGAGGCCATGCAACAATGGTGGTGAGCAGGGTATGATATGACTCTATTCAGAGGCTGGTACCAACCAGACTATAACAGATCCAATCTACCCTCTTTTCTTGCAGTCCTTAACAATATCAGTAACAACACCATTGCTTTTGTCGAGATGGGAACTTCTCCAATGGGATCTAAATATGGGATCTGTTTGAACCTATCCCGAATTTGATGAAATTTGGTTATTTTTGTTTGATTGGTCTGCCTTTCTTCATAAGGCATCAGGCTCCCTCTGGAATAACCCTGCTCCCAAGTTGTGGAGGAGCAGATAGTCCAGTCTAACCTCCTACAATGGCACCTATTGTATTTGCGGACTCTTAGCCTATCCATGGCTTCCCTCAGACTGGAAGGGATTGTGTTATATGGGATATGTCGTGCCTCGCATTAGGATTTTAAATAAATTACCTTCACCTCCGAAGCCCAAAAGGTACCTCCCTGAGTTTCTCACCTGGGTTGGGATGTCTTCCCCTCACGATGCAAACTATTTGCATTCCCAAGAACTGTGTAAGTTAAAGGCAGTTTTGGAAACAGTCGCCAATGACATTGCAAATGCCCTGATGGAAATCAATGCAGAACTAGTCGCAGTCAGGACGGTGACCCTTCAAAATTGCTTGGCCTTGAACTTTGTCCTAGCCAAGGAGGGCGACACTTGTGCTATAAGAGACAAGGAATGTCGTACCTACATTCCTGACAAATCCACCAATATTACTGACCTCTCCAAGCACATTACCCAGGAGGTCGAGAAAATTCACAATGTCGATTATGGTCTGCATGGGACAGAGACAGGATGGTAGCCATTTGGGAGTCTCTTCGGGAATATTGAGGGCATGTTGTTACAATTCGGGATTAATATACTCACTGTAATCACCTGCATTCTCATATTCAGATGCTTATGGCCACTGATATCTGATTGCTAACGTTCTCGGCTTTAGGAGTGGCTGATCATGAAATGATCAAAAGGAGGGAACAATGAAGTATCAGAGAATCAACAGTTAAAAAGTTTGATCCACTTTAAAAATAATTTCCTTTAAAAAATGAATTATGTGCCTGTGTTCATGGCAGGCTGGGGGCTGGAAGGTCTCAGTGGTTGTATGAGTGATAACGATTGCAGGTGCTCTCGCCTCACGTTGGAGCTAGCCGTATTTACTTTCCTCCTTGTCCTTGGATCAAGCTGTTTCGAATTATCTTCTCCCAGTCCTTGGATGGGGCTGTTTTCTTTTAATTAATGGAATATTGTTTACCACACTGCTTAGCTGCTAATGGCTTATGTGAACAGTACAAGATGTAGTAACAATTAGTCACAAGGTTGAGAAATATGTGCATTAGTTATGCCCATAAGGGCGATAAAGAATACTACTTCCATGCTATGTTTAGAGATCTATTGAAAGTCCACCATGAGGAAGCCGGAGTGCTACTCTGGTGTCGACTTCAGATCTCTTGGCTGGATGAGCTGACATAAAGTGTGTGTTGAAAATGAAACTTTTGTGTGGTCCGGAACTTTGAGTCAACACAGGAATGTTTTGACACATATCAGTACATGCAACATTTTTAGACATTCTGCAAATGATTGGCTATGTAGAAACAGGTAGGGTAGTCTGGCAATGCTGAAGTAATTACAACAACATAAAGCTCAGTTAAAGTATCTCTTAATTGGACATGAGTTGATGTCGTCGACAAAATAACTATTTTGCACAGTCTGAATAACACAAATTGGAGTTGTAGTGGACAGCGAAGAAGGATGATGGCATCAGCTTGTATAAGGGGGCATAGCTCCAAATTGAGGTGTCATAGATTTAAGACAGATGTCAGAGGCAGGTTCTTTACTCAGACAGTGATAAGGGCATGGAATGCCCTGCCTGCCAGTGTAGTTAACTCAGCCACATTAGGGAGATTTAAACAATCCTTGGATAAGCACATGGATGATGATGGGATCGTGTAGAGGTGTGGGGCTTAGATTAGTTCACAGGTCGGCGCAACATTGAGGGCTGAAGGGCCTGTTCTGTGCTGTATTGTTCTATGTTCTATGTAAATTGTTCCACATTATCTTCACTGGTTAAAAAACATTCCAAGCGACAAGTATCACTCAGTTTAATTTTGAGTGCAAGGAATCACTGAAAAACTCTTTCAACATTTTTAGAAGGAGAAATACATAGGGATATTTAGAATTCTTAATATATTTTTAATGTGCACCATTAGTATTCATCTCATAATGGCGTTTCTAATGGAACATGCTTACATGAAGTCACTCAGCCACACATTTAACCTTCTGGCTGACCCACCTTCTGGCTACTTTATTTTCAGCAAAGAATTCTAACAGAAAAGAATGTTCACAATATATTGTGGAGAGGTTTTCAGCTACTGATGACAATGTTTGCAGTCTAAGTTTGACTGCTTGATTCATAAACATCAAAGCAAATTATCAGTTGCTATATTTTGATGTTAGCCTGACTTCTTGCAGATTTCTGACAAAGTCTGCCACCTTAGGAAGCTCCATGAAATGCAGTGAGGCACCACCCTCTCATGATTGCTAAAATTATCTCACAAACATTTGAAGATGGAGTGAAGCACTTGTGTTATTTATACAAATACTCCTTCACCAATTCTGAAAAAAACTTCTGATATGGATTCAAAGGGAGCAATCTGCAGTTAGAATAAAGCACAAATGCTGTTTTTGAAACAGTCGGGAATGCTCTGGAGAGTATCACAGTATGTTTTCATATAATGTTGAAGTGTATATCGTACAAAGTGTGCTTGAAAACTCAGTAAATGAAATACATATCGATTTGACCTAAAAAGTAATCTGTTTTACTGACTGCCACCAACACTTGCAATAAAGAAAAATCATGTAACACAGTTTTTCAGATAATATGACCATACATCACAGACACTTACGCAAGTACTCGAGTGATCTATCATTTGATACTGCAACTGCTTAGGTGCAAAATTTTATAAATTTACTTCAACTGTAACTTTTCAGCAATATTCTTTTTCTTCAGCTGAGCAATATTCATAAATCAAGCAAACAAACTGACCACACACACAGTGTCTCTCAGCCTAACCATCATCTCAAAGGTGGAATTCCATCTGCTAGATACTCTAAGCTGATTATTTAAATGAGCACAATCTTGCCTTTAGCTCGGAGATCTACTAAAATGATTTAACACTGAATTAGCGTCAGCTGGTGTGCAGAAAGCAATGCTTAAATCACAATCAATTCATCATAACCTTTTACAAGAAGAAGGAATGGTGAATGGAAACCGGAAGTTGGAACCATAAATCTGTCAGCTGTGTGCACAAAATACCATAGCAGTATTTGTCAGCCATCAAAAACAAAATTATGAAAATTCACTTTAATGAAAGCAATCTCTGTCTATCCAGTCTGTCTGTTCATAACTAAAACGCTCCAGCTAAGGCAACATCCTGGTAAATCTCCTCTGTAAACCTCCAGTGCAATCACAACCCTCCTATAATGGGCACTGCACACAGTATTGAAAACTGTGGCACTGGAAAAGCATATCAGGCCAGGCAGTATCTGAGGAGCAGGAGAATCCACGTTTTCATCAGGAATGAAGGGCTGATGCCTGAAACGTTGATGCTCCAGCTCCTAGGATGTTGCCTGATCCGCTGTGCTTTTCCAGCGCCATACTTTTCAATTCTGATCTCCAGCATGTGCAGTCCTCACTTTCTCCTAGTTGCTGCACACAGTATACAAGCTGTTGCCTAACAAACACTTTACGCAGTTCCAACATATCTTTCCTGATCTTAACATCTATGTCTCGGCTAATAAAAGCAAGCGCCTCACATGCCTTCTTAACCATAACATTGGAAATCCTCTGCAGTTATCACAGACGGACCTGTCATTCTTCTTTCAAGATGACAACATCACCAAAATATTGTAATGAAGTTGAAGGCATTTCCTGTACCTTTAAGAGAGAAAGAATGCTGTTCTGAACTGAGAGCTTGCAAACATCTGTGTATGTGACTAGATGGCAGTCCCAGAGGGAACTAGAAAATTGAAAATATGTAACATTTGGCTGTGAAATTGATACATGAGTTTTAGTTGCTATTTTGATAACAATTCGAATTTAACCAGTTTAAGTTATGCCCTAGGATAATAGAACCCAATTTATTGTTTTGCCAACATCCAACCAATGAGACGATCCATGTTGGGGGTATAAGAATGCGGACATTTTGAAAATTGATCAGAGACCAACTGATCAGAGAGAAATCTCTGGAGAGCTAAATGCCATCTTAATATCTTGCTCTCAGAGAAACTAGAAAATACTCTCTATCACAGGTACTTTTTAAATGTGAAACACACTTGCAGTAAAAAGAAAGAAGACAACCCAGGGAGATCTTCAGCTAGAACGTCTTCAGCTGTGTCTTCAACAAAGAAGACACAGAACAAGTTAGAGACTGCATGGTTTTGAAATTAAGTTGATATCGTTTTATTAAGTTGCAGGCAGAGAGGGGGGCTTAGAGTAGTGAATCATTGTTGTTTAGCATTCACTTTTAGAGTTAGAAAATAAATGCATGCTATTTTCTTGAAATAATGGAATTTGGGAGTTCTCTGTCATTCAGATTTTAAGAGATTATGAGGCGAGGCGAGCTTTTCTGGGTGTTTAGTTTAATTAACAAAGGGGTTCACCTCAGTGTCGTAACTATATCTTGGTACGGTCTCCACCTTCAAGATAAAGTAAATAAGGTAAAGAATCTAGCTAACAGTGTTTCTCCATCACATTTTAGTGTTTCAGCTTCATCTACTACTGAATCCTCACTGTTCTTTCCATGTCAAATCATCCTTTTCAGCTCACAACAGTTTGGAGTTGCACCAAGATGGCAGTCGGCATTCTACAGGATCAAGTCAAAGCAAACACATTGAAGGCAGAGTTTCTGTTAAGGAGATCTTACATGTGCTCATTCCAGTAGGTGCTCATTCCCTCTTTGTCCTTTATGAGCACCTCTCCATTCTTGGTCAACAGTAGATTGTGTCCTTGAGTGCAAAAACTTGTAGGTGGTCTTAAACATGCGAGAAAAAACATTTCACATCTTGAAGTACTTGCACATCTGCTGTCAACAAAGACTAACAGAAGGTCCAAAGATTAGTTGCCTTCATACAGCACAGGCAGGCACATAAAATAATTGAAGTTTACAATTTCCATTCAAATGCTAACGTTTCAATGATTCTAACACCAAATATGCAAAACGTCCTACCATAAGGGGCATGTCATAATATGATTGCTGGTAACATTTTCTACTTTTGAAAATCTTTCACCAATTTGATTTCTATTTGATCATCAGCACATCAGCCATCACTGAATCTCTACAGCTTATTACTACAGAGATCCTGTCTCGTCAAAATTGAGCCATTCTCCCATCCCAACATGGCTTCATCTCTTCATCTCAACTCAGCCTTTCTCTGGAACCCCATATGCTTTCGCACCTTTTCTTTCTTGCCTCTCAGTTTTACTTCGTCCATTTCTTTGGTTTGGTATGGTCCCAATGCCAACCAACTCCTCACTCACAATCAAGATACATTTTGCCATTGGATACTGTCAACATCCAAGAAATTCTGTGCTGCAGAAAAAACAATGAAGCAGCAGTACAGGATAATTCAAATTGCCAAAATTCAGACACACAGTCTGTTCAGATACAAATTGATAGCTCCATTCCAGCGTAATCCCGCGTTGTAAGAAAATTGCGTAATAGTAGCACCATTTAAACCAACGGGATCGGAATTTTCGCCAATGCAGGTAAGGAAAGTTCACATTCTATAAATAATGAATTCTTCAATCACCTTATCGCCAATTCACGTCAAAGAAATGTGTGTTATGGCAAAACAGAGGGTTAGATAGGGTGGACAGGGAGAGCCTTTTTCCAAGTATGGGGACAGCAAACGCGAGGGGACACAAGTAGGAGATAGGTATAAGACAGATGTCAGAGGTAGTTTCTTTACTCAGAGAGTAGTAAGGGTATGGAATGCTTTGCCTGCAAAAGTCGTAGATTCGCCAAGTTTAAGTGCATTTAAGTAGTCAATGGACAGGCATATGGACATACATGGAGTAGTGTAGGTGGGATGGGCTTCAGATTAGTATGACAGGGCAGCGCAAAATTGAGGGCCGAAGGGCCTGTACTGCACTGTAATGTTCTATGTTCTATGTAAAGTAAGGACTGATGAATCGCTTATGCCCGAAACATCGATTCTCCCACTCCTCGGATTCTGCCTGATCTGCTGTGCTTTTCCAACACCACACTCTCGACTGTGGTGTCATTATGGTTTGATGCTGATCATTTCATATTAATTTTTTTTTTATTTCATTTGTAGGATGAACATGGTACTGGCAATGCAAGCACTTGTTGCTCATTCTCAATTTCCCTCAACAAGGTTCACTTCAGTTTCTGGTCAACAGTAAACTCCAGAATGTCGATGGATGCAGCCATAGGAATGCTGTTGATCGCCAGGGTGAGATGGTTAGATAATGAATTGGATGCGGTCTTTGCCTGACACGTGTATGGCAAACATGTTATTCTACACTTAGCAAGCGTGAAGATTGTCCAGGTCTTGCTACAGGCCAGCACAGGCTGGTTCCATATCCGAGGATACAGAACGCAACACAACCATCAGTGAACATCCTTATTTCTGACTTTATGATGGAGACCTGGTCATTGATAGTCACCTTTGAGTGTCAAATCTCGTGGAGTACCCAAAGGAGTTAATGTTGCTCTGTTCTGGAATGAAGACGATTTCTAAACATTTACTCTTTCATGGATGTGGACGTTGTCAAGGCCAGCATTTAGTGTCCATCCACAACTACCTTTACATCAGTAAAGAGTGGACCACATTATTGGGATTCTACAGTCAGAAGTAGGCCAGATTAGGTAAGGACAGCAAATTGATTTCCATAAATGACATTAGTGAACCAGGAGGGTTATTTAGAAAAATCAGTGATAGTTTCATAATCATCACTGCAGAGATTATCTTTCAATTCCATTTCTTATTAATTGAATTTAAGTACCACCAACTGCCCTTGTGAGAATTAAACCTGTTTCTTCAGAGTATTAATCTGGGTCTCTGAATTACTGATAATATTACTGTGATACCAGCATTTCCCCAAAACAATCTTCAAGAACCATGACTATCTTCTTTTGTATAAAGTATACCTTCCAATAATGAGGAAATTCTCACACTGTGTCCCCATTATCAACACCTCAATTCCCAATAACTTAAACCTTATAAGAGCTAATTGATGCCACAATCAATCAAAATGTTATTGCCTTGCCGTCAAGGACAGGAATTCATCAGCTCTGCAATGCAGCATTTTTATCCATGTTTGGACCAAGTGTATTGGAAAACAATAATGAATTCACAAATTGGTGTGAGTACTTCTGACAATTTGTTGAGACGTGTTGATAACAGACAATAGATAATAGGTGCAGGAGTAGGCCATTCTGCCCTTTGAGCCAGCACCATTCATTGTGATCATGGCTGATCATCCTCAATCAGTATCCTGTTCCTACCTTATCCCCATAACCCTAGATTCCACTATCCTTAAGAGCTCTATCCAATTCTTTCTTGAAAGTATCCAGAGACTTGGCCTCCACAGCCTTCTGGAGCAGAGCATTCCATACACCCACCACTCTCTGGGTGAAGAAGTTTCTCCTCAACTCATATTCTTCCAATTGGTTAGCTGCAATTATCACATCCATCTTTCACTGCACAGTGCAAGGATGAGGGAACATGGAAGAAAGTCATCAGCATTCTTTATCATGTAATGTCACTCTCACAGTTCCACCTCCAATAATTGACTTGTGTTTTCAAGCTAACAACAAAAATGATTGGCAGGCTGAATAACTGGATAAACAAAGACATGCCCTGTCTCGTGAACAGATCTGACTTACACCAGATAATATCAATGGAAAGACCTCAAATAATCCTTGCAATTTGGGCCTGTTCTTTGCTTATGTCCATGACTGATCCAAGGAAATTAATCATGAGAAACCATCCTCACTATTTGAACTTCAATTTTTAAAAAAAGGACAGGTACTAATGATTACCTTACAAAGAATGCATCATCATAAAGTTGACAATGACTTCAATGTTCAATATGATTTTGATAACTGACCTAATGGACATTGATAAAATAGATAGAAGAAACAGAATTCCATTAAGAGGAGGATGTGACTATTGGCAGACGGCCAGATTTCTAAAATCAATACATTCAAAGACAACAAAGCCACTCGGCCCCTTCAGCCTGTTTTTCAATCCAATCGTGACTGATATGATGAATCTACAGTCCACTCACCCTTAAAAATGTTTCACCCACTCAGTTATCAAGAATTGATCTACCTATCTTCAAAAATGTTCAAAGATTCTTCTTTCACTGCCTTCTGAGGAATAGTTACAAAGGCTAACAGCCCTCAAACATAATAAATTCTCCTTACCTCTGTCTCAATCAACAATCAGTCAACTCAAGAGGAAGCAATGGCCTGGTGGTATAATTACTAGACTCCTAATCCAGAGACCCATAATCTGAGGTCAAATCCTGCCACAGCAGATTTTTATTAAATTCACTCATGAGCTGTAGGCATTCCTGGCTGGCTAACATTTGTTGCAAATCCCTAGTTGCCCTTGAGGAGGTGATAATGAGCTGTCTTCTTAAACCTCTGCAGTCCATGCACTGTAGGTTGACCCATAATGCCCTGTTAGGGAATACCAGGACTTTGACCCATCAATACTGAAGGAATGGTAATATATTTCCAAGTCTGGATTGTGAATGATATGATGGGGACCTTGCAGGTGGTGGTATTCCCACATATCTGCTGTCCCTGTTCTTCTGGATAGAAGGGGAAGGTCCTGTCTCAGGATCTTTGGTGAATTTCTGCAATGCAACTTGCAGATAGTACACACAATGGATACTGAGCATTGGTGATAGAAAGAATGAATGCTTGTGGATGCAGTGCCAATCAAGTGGGCTGCTTTGTTCTGGTTGTTGTTGGAGCTGCATCCATTCAGGCAAGTGGGGAAAATTCCAGCATGCTTCTGACTTGTGCCTTGTGAATAGGCTTTAGCAAGTTATTTGCTGAAGTATTACAGCCTCGGACCTCCTCTTGTAGCCACTGCCTTGATATGGTGAGTCCACTTGAATTTCTGGTCAATGGTCATATCTAGGATTTTGAGATGGGGGATTCAGTGACACTAATGCCATTGAATGTCACAGAACATAGATTATCTCCTATTCCAGTTGGTCACTGCATGAACATCACTCACCATTTTGCAGCCCAAGTCCTTGTTGCATTTAAACATGGACTGCTCCAGTAACTCAGGAGTCTTAAATGGTGCTCAATATTTTGCGATGATGGAGTGTGAATCCAATGAAAGTCTGAAAATAAAGAGTCCCATGATGACCATGAAAGCACTTCAATTACCATGAAAAACACATCGTGTTCTGAAAATGTTCTTATCTGGTTTGGCCAACTCAAGACCTACAGTAATATCAAAATTTAACTGCCCTCATGACAATTCGGGATGAGTAATAAATGCTGGCCCAACCTGTGACACTCACATCCTGTGAATAAATAAAAATAAAGTTAAATAAAATAGCCCAGAGCTTCAAACACTCTCATTCCAACTCCATCACATCTGGCGACCCACAGGAAGAGAAACCCAACATTCTGCAGCAGGGGATGTTGAGTGTTCTACTCATTCTAGATTCTCAGAGAAAAAAGATCAAGACTCCCCAGGATCTTTTATGATTCAATCAACTCACTTCTTACTCTTCAAAACTCTACGTGATACAAGCCTCGTCCATACAACCTTTTCTCCACAGACAACTCACCCATTCCAATCATTATACAGTAAACCTCCTCTGAAATACATCAAGCAGTACATTAAGCCTTAAGACCACTTTTGTTCACAGTACCCCAGATGTGGTCTTGCTGGTGCGTACTATAATTCAAGCATAATATATCCTGACTTTTCTATTCAACTCCTTTTTGCAATAAATGATGACATTCCATGACCTTTCCTTGCAACTTGTTTCAATGGCATATGAATTTCTTACAATTCATGCACTCAAGCACCTCAGAGCTCTATGAGGTCTGCAATAAGTCCAGAATAATTGGGAACTCACCATTATAACATTGGACAGCTCTGTAATGTTGCTGGCACTGTTAAGCAACAAAGGTACTGAATATTTGGCCACCTCAATGAAATATATCAGTTTAACATGATTTTTCCTGTGCTAGAGAAAATATGAAGGAAAATCATTGTCCCATGATTCAAGCAGGAAAGTGTAATTTTGGTCGGACATTTGGTGAGAAAATCATTAGTCTTTACTAGTAAATCTCTGCACAATTGAACAGTTTATCAACATTAAATGTTCAACCTCACACAAAGAATAACCTCTTTGGTGACCTACTGGGAAACACATGGACATGTTGGCTCCAGAGGCAAATAGCACATTTTCACAATAAAAAGTACATCTGTTGCCCAACGTTCTCGCTCAGCTAACTTACCTCTTTGTGCAGCAGTTTTCCATCAACCAAGTTCAGCTACTTTGGTGACACAAGCTCAGGGAAATGAATGAAAATAAATTGGAAGACGTGAGAAAAATATATTTTGTTATTCCCCAGCATATCCCCAGCTGAATTAACATCAATTTACATTTTTCGAGCACCACTGATACTTCAGTTTTGTGCTATCCTAAAACAACTAACTTACAAGCTTGAGCATTTGTACCTGATGAAACAAATTGTACATAAAGCCAGAGCACTGGTCACATTAAGCAAAAAAGATGCTTAGTGCCAACATTTGAGGAGATCACAAAGATTCCAAAACACAACTGAAATGGTTACTTGGCAATCTTTCAATTTAGTCAAAAAAAAAACACTTGCCCAAAGAGTTCAACACATTTTTTGACAACATGTTTAGGCAGTCTCTGCTTTGAGCACAATCTGGAAATTGCTCCAACAATGTGCTCAAAATTGCATTCCTGGGTTCAATTTTGTCAGAAATTTAAATGCATGTGCATAGCCACAATTTTGCAATCTTTCATGAACTCACACAATCCAGGATGAGAATGGATTGTTTCTTTCCCTGTTCATTATTTGGTATTTATTGATAAATTTAAGAGCAGCAAAGTGATACAGCTTTATTCACACAACTGCAAATAATTAAACACTGCATTAAATTGTACAATTCTCTGTACTTTATTGATTGAAATGTCGCAGATTTGTCACAACCAAACATTTTTATGTCCAGGTACTTATTGCAGTTGCTTCATATGATGAAACTGAAGACTAGACAAAATATTTATAAAGTATTCTTGTCCAGGCTTCCCACGAGCATTAAAATCACGATTTTCTCTCAAAAACATATTCGCCAGGATATCTCCCTTCACAAAACATTGTTTGCCTTCCCCACAACAGGTTTCTAAGCAAAACTGGAAAACTGAACAAAACTGAAATAAGCAAATATGGTGACATGTACTTCAAATACAAAACAACCCTGTTCTGTTAACTTCTTCAACAAATCCTTCATCCTTATTAAATAAAGTAGCAATTATGACATGACTCATGTTTGACTGCGTGATTTTGTGTTATCTGACATCCGTTAGCAGTGGTATCAAACTGCCACAACAGGAAATATGCTTATTTTTATTGGCAATCAAAATATTATTATGCAACCATTAAGAAATGGAATGAAGTTGCAAGTAAAATCATTAAGTGCAAAAATCGATTCTGGTAACTAAACAGAGGAACTCCATCCAGTTCATGCAACTTTCTTCACAAACAATGTTTGCCTTCACATATCAGTTCAATAATCTTCTTCAAGTACAGATGAACAGACAGAGAACAATACAAACCAGCAAAACAGCAAAGATTTACTTAAAACCTATCTGTAATTCCACATTCACCAATGTTAAACACAGCACTTCTGAAGCATTCAACACAAAATGCTGAATAAGGAGTTAAAATATATCCCATAAAACAGTCATTTAAAACTGCCAGAACACAACTGCAGGGGTCCAAAAACAATTTCATTTGGAGCTTCAGTCTAAAATGTGTTTGTTATTAACAGAATAATGGATTATTACAAATGATTGTAACACATTAATTTAATTACTATATTCAGATGGTATCACAAATTTTCAGAGTCAAACTGACACAGTAATTTGAATTAGAATTTAAATTAAAGTTCTAAAAATCACTACCTGATTTACATGATAATTCATAAGACAAGCAATGTCACGGCCTTTTTTTCCCCCTGCAGCTGACTTGGAAGTGCTCTAAGCCTTATATTTTTAATTTCCATGATACAAGATTGCCACATTCTTCTGACATGTTTTTTGAATAACAACCTGCAAGTGATTAGTGAAGAAAATCTACGTTCAGCACACTCCAGAGAACCCATGGCAAGGTGTGAGTTACATAGAAATCACGTCACTGTTCACAGGAACCCTGAGTGAAACTCAATTGTTCTATTGCCATCTACTGTTACATTATTTCCCCTGTAATCTCACTCTCTGGTCCATTTACCATCAAATCATTACTTAATTGCTTAAAAATATCGAGGGGAAGAAAATAGGCTTAAGCAGCTATTAAATCTAATCTGGTCCACGCGTATCACTTGAGGATTAGCAGAACATAAATTCTCGCTGAACATTGTTAGTGTTCCAGAACACAAATAATTAAGTACATGCTTCAGCCTGTCCACTTTCTTTGAATTGACTTACCATTGACATTGATTGTATCATGGCGATTATGTGATTCCCTAACCCCAGAGGACAGCTTTAAATGGATAAATCCGTAAGAAAAGATCAGCTACACTGTCGAGTTCAGAGATGTGTTCATATTCTTACAAATCCTTACAAGTGTAGGTTCAAAGTTGTGCTCATCCTTCAATTGCACGGAGTGAATCTTAAATCAACTCTGTAACTCGAGGACCATTTCAATGCAGCAAGAAACCTCAGTTTGAGCCTGGAATTCAGTTCAACACTCAATCCAAGACAAGATTTGCAGCTTTCACCCAACACTGGTTCAGTCCAAACTTGCCATCGCCTACAGCCTTACTTCTGAGACCAAATTCTTCAGCCTCATAACCTCATGCTCTTAACTCCCTCGTACCAAGCTGCATATCACATCCCAGCAAGATTGCAACCAACTGTGATTGCCCTCTGTGCGTAGCCTCTGACCTGGATGGATTCTGGCATCAAACCTTGCTTAAATTTCATGACTTTTAACTCGGAGGTGTATCATCAACATGGTTGAATAGAGTTATGGAGAGACATTTAGTCCTACAGCATGGAGACAGGCCCTTTGACCCAAACTGGTTCATGCCAACCAAAACGCCCACCCATGTTAACTCCATTTCCCTGCACTTGGCCCATGTCCTTCTAATCCTCTCTTGTCCATGTATTTGTCCAAATGCCTTATAAATGTTGTTAATGTACCCGCCTCAGCCACGTCCACTGGCAGTTCATTCCATATGCATATCACCCTCTGTAAAAAAGTTGCCCCTCAGGTTCCCTTTTATTCTTTCCCCTCTATTCCCAAAAGTAGACCACTAAGGATAACTGTCAGCAAATTCAACCCTGAAACATGGCACTGGCCCTGAAATTTAATAATATGCTATTTGTAATTGATTTCATACAGTATGAATTAAATTTTATCCAAAATGGAAGGAATGAAATACAGTTGTCACAACACATATTTCACATATCACTGCAGATAGACAAAGAGAAAGCAATTCCTGTATACTCTAAAGACAATTGCACCACTCTGTGGTACAATACAGAGCTTACTGTAAATTAGAATCTGTGTCATTGAACTGTAATAACTCCCTATTCTAAAGGGTTATCTATTCGAAGTACAGCCAACTTTAGTGTTAATTTATAATTCCTGCTATTTGTTTTCCACTTTTCTCTTCTCACCTGAAAAAATGTTAGAGATAGGTCATTGACAGGATAGCCCTTCAAAACATAAAACTATAAGACACAGGAGCAGAAATCAGACCATTCAGCACATCAAGTCTGCTCTGCCATTCAATCACGGCTGATAAGCTTCTCAACCCCATTCTCCAGTTTTCTCCCCATAACCCTTGATCCCCTGGACAATCAAGAATCTATGGCCATCTTAAATATACTCAGTGACCTGGCACCCACAGCTTTCTATGGCAGTGAATTCCATAGATTCACCACACTCTGGCTGAAGATGTTTTTCCTCATCTCCAGGCTAAAAGGTCTTCCTTTACTCTAAAGATGTGCCCTCGAGTCCTAATCTCTCCTATCAATGGAAACATCTTCATAACATCCACTCTGTCCAGGCCATTCAGTATTCTGTAAGTTTCAATTAGATCCCCCCTCATCCTTCTGAACTTCATAGAGTATAGTCCCCAAGTTCTCACATGTTCAGCTTTTCATGCCTGGGTCCATTCTCGTGAACATCCTCCAAACCCGTTCGAGGGCCAGTACATCCTTCCTGAGATATGCGGCCCAAAACTGCGCACAATACTCCAAATCTGGTTTGACCAGAGACTTTTAAAGCTTCAGAGATACATTTCTGCTTTCATATTGAAGTCCTCTCAAAATAAATGCCAACATTGCATTTGCCTTCCTAACTACTGACTCAACATGCAAATTTATCTTGTGAGAATCCGAGACTAGAACTCCCAAGTCTCTACACTTCAGAATTTTCACCCCATTTAGAAAAGAGTCCATGCTTCTATTCTTCGAAGTGCATGACCTCACACTTTCCCAAGATGTACTCCGTCTACCAGTTCTTTGCCCACTCTCATAACCTGTCCAAATCGTTCTGCAGTCTCCCTACCTCCTCAATGTCACCTGCCCCTCTACCTATCTTTGTATCATCTGCAAACTCAGCCAGATTGCCTTCAGTTCCTTCTCATAGATTATTAATTTATAAAGTGAAAAGGTATGGTCCCAATACTGAGCCATGCGGAACACCACTTGTCACTGACTGCCATCCTGAGAAAGACCTTGGATCCCCACTCTCTGATTTCTGAGAGACAGCCAATCTTCTATGCATGCTTGCACCTTGCCTCTGACACCAGGGGCCCTTATCTTACTCAGTAGCCTCCAGTGCAGCATCTTGTCAAAGGCCTTCTTGCAGTCCAGGTAGACAACACCCATTGGCTCTCTTTGGTCTTACATGCTCGTTACCTTGGCAAAACAGTCTAGCATATTTGTCAGACATGACCTCCCCTTGATGAAACCATGCTGAGTTTTCCCTATTTTACCATACACTTGCAAATATTCAGAAATCTCATCCTTCACAATGGATTCCAAAATCTTAAAGGAGAAAGTGAGGACTGCAGATGCTGGAGATCAGAGCTGAAAATGTGTTGCTGGAAAAGTGCAGCAGGTCAGGCAGCATCCAAGGAACAGGAGAATCGACGTTTCGGGCATTAGCCCTTCTTCAGGAATGAGGAAAGTGTGTCCAGCAGGCTAAGATAAAAGGTAGGGAGGAGGGACTTGGGGGAGGGGCGTTGGAAATGAGATAGGTGGAAGGAGGTCAAGGTGAGGGTGACAGGCTGGAGTGGGGTGGGGGCGGAGAGGTCAGGAAGAAGATTGCAGGTTGGGAAGGCGGTGCTGAGTTTGAGGGATTTGACTGAGACAAGGTGGGGGGAGGGGAAATGAGGAAACTGGAGAAATCTGAGTTCATCCCTTGTGGTTGGAGGGTTCCTAGGCGGAAGATGAGGTGCTCTTCCTCCAACCGTCGTGTTGCCCCCACCCCACTCCGGCCTATCACCCTCACCTTGACCTCCTTCCACCTATCGCATTTCCAACGCCCCTTCCCCAAGTCCCTCCTCCCTACCTTTTATCTTAGCCTGCTGGACACACTTTCCTCATTTCTGAAGAAGGGCTTATTCCCGAAACGTTGATTCTCCTGTTCCTCCCTGACCTGCTGCACTTTTCCAGCAACACATTTTCAATTCCAAAATCTTACCCATGACTGAGGTTCGGCTGATGGGCGTGTAATTTTCTATCTTTTGCCTTACTCCCTTTTTAACAGGGTGTCATGTTCGCGATTTTCCAGTTCTCTGGGACCCTCCTAGACTCCAGCAATTCCTGAAAGATCGCCACTAACACCTCCACCTTCTCTTCGACTATCTACTTTGGAACTGTGCCGTGTTGTCCATCTGGTCGAGGTTATTTATCCATCTTCAGGCCATTCAGTTTTTCTAGCACCTTATCCTTGGCGATGGCGACCATAGTCAGCTCTGCTCCCTCACTCTCCTGAATTTTTAAGATATTACTCATGTCTTCCACCATGAAGACTGGCGTGAAGTAATTATTCAGTTAATCCACCAATTCTTTGTTCCCCAATACTATCTCTCCAGCGGCCCAATGTCCACTTTTGCTTCTCTTTTGCCTTTTATATATCTAAAGAGACTCTTACAGTCTTCCTTTATATTACCAACTAGTGTACCCTCATATTTAATCTTCTCCCTCCTTATTTCATTTTTTTATTGCCCTCTGGTGGTCATTATAAGCTTCCCAATCCTCTGGTTTCCCACTGCTCTTTGCCACATTATATGCTTTCTCGTTTGCTTTTTTGCTATTCCTGTCAGCCATAGTTGCCTCATCCTCCCTGTACCATGCTTCTTTCTTCTAGGGATGAATTTTTGCTGTGTCTCCTGATGTAATCCCAGAAACTCCTGCCATTACTGTTCCACTGTCTTTCTTGCTGGGCTCCTCTCTCAGTCAATTCTGCCCAGCTCCTCCCTTATGCCTCATCTATTCAATTCTAATAGTGTTACCTCGAATTCCTTCTGATGCCTCTCATATTGCTGTAGCTATTTGTACCAAAAGTAATAACAGCACTACAAGTCATGTTTATGTGATACCTTGTTAGCTTGAACAAATTTTACACGTGGTTCTCCCCATTCTTTACTCAGCAGTCTTCGAAACTGACGGCATCTTGGGATGACAGTGCAGGCTGCATTTCCCAAATCTGGATAAATCACAACGAGCTCCCCTCTAAAAATAAACAAAATATTTTAATAATTGCCAACAGAAGGGAAAGTGCAGAATTTTAAAATTCTCGAAAGGTTTTATTTCAAATGATGAAAAAATCCCAACTTCTATTTTAATAAACTCTCCTGTCACAGAGATTCTCCAATATCTGAGGAAGGGTCACTGGACCTGTAAGGTTCGTTCTGATTTCTCTCCACAGATAATGCCAGACCTGCTGACCTGTCACAGCAATTTCTGTTTTTTCCATGTGATAACTTTGTTCATTATAACCACCAAACAGTGGAAATGGGTTCCTACCTCTAGGCCAGTAGGGCCAGGTTCATGATTTATCTGCCCCAGAGGTTTGCCATAACAGTACCAAACTAAATGTGGAACACTAGGAACAACACAAATCGAATTTGGTCTTTAGCAAGTGAAAATGTAAAACACCTTGCCAAGGGTTCCAATGTTCCTGCTCAGATCATCAAAAGCATGACAAAAATTGCCCTTGACTGTGTTAAGTTCAAAGCTCACATCAAGATTTAAGTATATTGTCTCATTGAATATTCTTGTTTAATACCTTCAAAAGAATTCCAATATTCAAACCTCTGTCTGTTGCCTGTGTCCGAAGTAGCAGGGTTTCAAACAGCCCTGTTTTTTGTCTCTGACCAGACCCTGGTTTGGCAACATTTCCATTTGAACATTCACAGCCTTTTATTTTCAAATCAAAAAGCTGTCCCCTGCTGCACTGAGGTCTCTGAGATTGTCTCATGCTCGTCTCTTAAGTATTACCCAAAAGACTTAGCGCCGCCAAAGTCACAATCTCTGGAATTCCCTCCCTACATCTCACCAGGCCTTTTGCTCCTTCTTCCTTCATAACGTCCCTCAAAAATCTAACTCTTCAGTAAAGATTTAAATCAATTGGTCACATATACCCTTATGTCACACTGTCAAATCTTGCCTTATAATATTCCTGTGAAGTGCCTTGGATAGTTTTAACACATTAAAGGCACATTATACATGCAACGCACTGGTGTTTCACAATGTTTTGCTGTCAAAACTATTGAACTTCTGGAAAAGTCATCTTCGATCCCATCAATTTATTTAAGTTATTTAAGTGAAAGTTAAAGAACCACAGTATTGCTTGCAGAAGAATGGGGAACTCTTCTCATGGACTGACGAGCTTCTTATCCTCTGACAATAATATCAAATGGGAAATCACCAGTCTTTCATCTCCTTCTGGCTTGTGAATTATATTGCTGTCTCAAAGAGATGCATATACACGTTATGTTACATGTAACATGTTCTATTTATACAATGTTTTTACTTGTTACACAAGATGCCATTACAGGGCAAGGACGAAACATGTGATGGCTGTATCTGATACTTAAGAACAACTGCACACTGTAATTACAGGACAGAAAAGAATGGTGAGATGGTGACAGAGTGAAATAGCAAAATCTTTGTTGTTATTAGGAGCCATATCTATATTTAGTTAATTCTTTATCAGTGGACCAAACTCTATTGATCCTTGAAAGCCACTCCAGAGAAACAAAAAGATATTGTTTTGAATTAAACAAGGAGGCAGAACCCAAAGTCAAGGTTCAGGTTTAACCGAGAGTGGAAATATGGAACTAATCAATCATTTATTACATCGAATTCAGAGTCTCAAAAACGTTCAACTGCAAACAAAAATCTCCTTTGTCTTAGTTATAGCAAATGCCAGAGGTGCAATTGAGAATGAAAAAATACAAAGCACATCTGTACCACCCTGTGGCACAAATTAGGTACTACAGGCTCACAGTCTTTGAAACATAAACTAAATCATTGAATAGTTCGTGTTAAAGTGGACAGGACAGCATCTTCCAATGAAATGCTAAAGGAAGGACTACTATCCACTTCAAGATTTAGACTGCAAGAACACAGGAATTACCTTTGCTGATGTTGTTGTCACTGAGACAGGATGAGTTAATTAGCTCAGCATTTAATGTCATCATCACCCAGTCGTGTGCCACAATTAACAAAATAAGGGGACAGCGAGGAACATGACTGCCATGAAAGTGATAATCAGAAACCTTCAAATGAAAACATCATTGATTTCCGAAAGGCTGCTGTTAACAGTACTTCGAATGGGAGGGCTGGGAGACTTCTGGAAACAATCATTCAATACAAAATGAATATTTCCTTGGGCAAACACGGGTCAAAGAAAACATGCATGAAAATTCATGAAAAATGAACAAACCTTATGAAAAATCATATTTTGACTAAATTGCTAGATTTTTCTTTGAAGAAATAACAGTTGGTAAGGGCAATGCTATTGACATGGATGGCATGGACTTCCAGGACACATGCTCAAAGACACATATATCGATGGGTAAAGTGTTTGCTCTACAAAGGTCAGTAAAGAATCTACAAACATTGAAGAAAACTTTACTAAGATCTTAACAAGGAGGGTGGTGTTGTGTGGGGAAGTTGCTGTCGTGAACAACAATTGAAGAATTGAAGAAGGTTTTACGATTGTTCGGGATACTGAAGAAACATCTAACACAGATACTCAGGTTATGAAGAGATATGAGCTGAAAATGTGTTGCTGGAAAAGCGCAGCAGGTCAGGCAGCATCCAAGGAGCAGGAGAATCGACGTTTTGGGCATGAGCCCTTCTTCTGCTCGATTCTCCTGCTCCTTGGATGCTGCCTGACCTGCTGCGCTTTTCCAGCAACACATTTTCAGCTCTGATCTCCAGCATCTGCAGTCCTCACTTTCTCCTCTTATGAAGAGGTATGCCATGATCAGTAATGACAGTTTTTTTTAAATTCAACAGAGAGACAGTAACCATTTAAGATATAGCAAAAAAACTTGATAGCTGCTTCCAAATGAGAAATATAAAAGTAGCACGAAAGTAAGAAAGTGACATGAGATTTGAAGGTTCATGAAGAGAAAAGCACTGGGTCCTTTTTAGAGAGTCATAAAAGTCATAATTTTCTTTCTTTTGTCTCATCTACCCAAAATTAATACAATCCAAGTTCACTGATAGTTGGTGCTCAGCATTTATAAGGAATTCTACTGTCAAACACACAATTCTTTGACCTGTATTTTTCCAAAACTATAATTTCACTAAACATTAAAAGTACCAGTACAATCAGAACCATGATGCTATATCCAAATCCTTAACAGATCATTTCAAAATTATAATTTATAATTTACTTGTCTCATAGACCAACTGAAAATCAAAAGCACAAATTATGCACAATACTTAGAAATAATAACTTATCCATAACAATATGTCTTCAACAAGACTTAGAAACAGTAATCTGTTACAAAATGTACAAATCCATAGTTTTTGCACTATGACCAACAAGTATAATGATCTTGCAAGTGCAGTAATTTATGATGTCTCTGCCCCACGTGTGTTTGTGCACGTGCACGTCTTATTCACTGCAAAGTTCAGGTTCAGTCTATTCAAACAGTTCACTGCATCTCACAGAAGCCGTCCTTCTCACTCTGCAAAGAGACTTTACTTTCAATCTAATGCACTGCAGAAAAAACAATTTTTAGAGCTTTAGCTTGCCTATTATTGCCACTTTGCAGAGATTTCGGAACTAGGGGACATAGTCTGAGAATTAGGGCCAAGCTGTTCAAGAGAGATGTTAGCAAGTACTTCAACACAAAGTGTAGTAGAGGCTTGAAACTCTCTTTCACAAAGGGTGGTCGATGCTGCATCAGTTGTTACTTTTAAAACTGAGAGAGAAGACTTTTTTATTAAGGTATTAAGGGATATGGACCACAGGCAGATATTTGGAGTTAAGTTGCAGATCAGCCATGATCTCACTGAATGATGAAAAGGATGAATGGCTGACTCTTGCTCCTATATTCAATTATCACTTTATTATCCTTCGCACCACTGTTGTGTGTGCTTCAGTTAATTGCTTAACATGATGCCTACACTTCAATTATATTGTGAAGCCCTGTCTCTCATTGCTGAGTGTAGAATGACTCTGTCAGCTTCTGGTAACTGTTCTAGGATATTCCTGGATGCTGACTGTTCCAGTACATTGATATGCATAAAATGGCAAACAGGAATAAGTTGGCCGAAGAGTCAACAAGATATTTCTGCAAACTTAATAATGGTCTGCAGAAGATTACATCAGACCTCACAGAATGCCACAAAATCAGCTTCCTTGGCCTTCATGAAATCAAACAGGAGCAAAAGAACTTATCTCAATGAACACTTCTTCAATGTTAAGTGGATGATGCAGTTTCTTTACCTTATCTATTCTTCTGTAATTATCATCTGTGTATCATTCCAATTTACAATATTCATTACTGATCATTCACCAAGTGTTTCAATTGTTGAACTGTCCAGTGTGAGACAAAGATTTTTGATACGGACTCCTCACTTGATTTATTCCTGACAGGCGTTGTTTTTCCACATTCAAATAATCACAGGAATAAAGATAAATCACTCCAGGGGATACACAAACAAATGAACATCCAACTAAAAAAAAATGACAAAAGGTAGATATTGGGCTAATTGTGAACAGCACGCACTACAACGTATTAAACTTCGCTTGCTTTTCAGCCAAATCTCTAACAATGTTAAAAATGTCTCTTTCAATCAGAATATCACCAGTGTAACATGACTATGAGCTGTGTGAGTACGAATTTCAACCAACTGCTTTTCCCCAGTTGTGATTTACAATGTCTCAAAGAAGAGGGCCGAAGGGCCTGTACCACATTGTAACATTCTATGAGTGGAAGCTCATTTCATCAGCTGATCACATGCTAAGACTGGAGTTACTCAATCATACTTTTGGTCTTACTTGCCTGCAAATGCTGTTGTCACTCATTTTTTCAATAATACACATAGTTTCTTCGTCATTCATCAAAGAAGCAACTCTCTGATAATAGACAATGTCCAGTCCAACCAACAGAAGAAGAATCACAGGCCACTTCATGCTGAAAAAAAAGAAAATCTATACTTATTCCTCAAGTGCCTGTCAAACATTATGCATGAAAGACTCTTTAACACATAGAAACATGAAGTCGAGACATGTACAATCTGAAAGTGCAGCCCTAAATTTGACAGGAAATTACATATTCAGATCATGCTAAGAGCTTTCTTCCAGAACATACTATATTTCAGAAAGAAAAAAAAGTTTTGTCAACAGTCCCAAAAATGTTTTAGACTTTACTTTCCCCGCATTACTTTTCCAAAAATGCTTTTCTCACTTCAGACAAGTACCACTTTGTCGCAGTCCCTAATTAATAATGTGGTGATAGTTTCAAATTCCAACAACTCCCATCAATCCACCAACTTGCTTGATGTTTATTGGACAGAGCTGTGAGCCAATGTAATTGGGGGCAGGCACGTTGGCAAAGATTTGTCAGCTTCAATTTGTATCATTTGTTCCATCACTTTATAACCCAACTGATTCAAGATCTAAAGTTGAAATTGCTGGAAAAGCTCAGCAGGTCTGGTAGCACCTGTGGAGAGAAATTAGAGTTAAGGTTTTAATTTCAGTCACCCTCCTTCAAAACTGAATAGTAGAGGATCACTGGACCTGAAATACTCACGTTGATTTCTGTCCACAGATGCTGCCAGACCTGCTGAGCTTTTCTAGCAATTGCTGTTTTTATTTCTGATTTCCAGCATCTGCAGTTCATTTGGTTTTTATTTAGACTCATGATCAAGTTCAACATTTTTAGGACACAACCAGGGATCCCAATATTTCACAAAGAACATGCTGTTCTCCTGTTATCATTTTATACCCATTTTGATCCACTGTTTGTCTCTTGACTTATTCTATTACCATCACCTTTTTCCATCTTAATAAATCTTGCGTCATTTAATCTTTCCCTCACTTCACTCATTCAAAGTTTACTTTTGGGTGTATTCTTCCCTGCACCACGAAACTTGGCTTTAAATCTCAACTGACTTTTCATACAAAAGGTCACCAATATGGAATGTTTATGCTATGTCTCTCCACAAATGCTGCTTGACCTACTGGTATTTCAAACAAGTTCTGAATATATTTCAGATCTGCAATACTTGGATCTATAGTAATTTTGACTGTGTGTTTGATAACAGTTTCTGGCACCTTCCAAACCCAGTCTGAACATATTCAAAATGTCTATCTCAGCACACAATGCATCAGTGGGCCCTCAAGTTCTTTTTCATGTTCCTTTTAGTGAAATACAGAAATGCCAGCTGATAGACCAAACCAAGTCACCCACAGTACCAGTACATCACGTGATGCCAAACTTTTGATGTTCGAACTGATGTCAAATACAGTGCATTTCAAAACGGCAAAGCTAAAGCATTCACCTTTGCTGAAGACAAGTGTGACTGGTGTCAATTTGTCAGGCCACCACAAGCAGCCTCTTCAGCTCCAAGTCTGAGGAAGGAAAAATATCAACTGACTATAAGGCATTTTGGGTTGCTCTGAAGTTGTTAAAGATGCTTCTAAATGCTTATTCTTTTCTCTTATTTGTAATCCCTGCTGCACGTATACATACATCACAATCAAATGAGAACAAAGTCAACTTCAGGTAACACCTGCTCCACCTTCAGAAAAATGGAGAATTTGTTTAAAAAAATGGAATGCAACCTCAATCAAATGGACTGTTTTCCTCTCTTCAATTCCCATTGCTGCAAGCTGTGAAGTATAATAAGTTGTTAAGAGTTTACACATTTTATCAAATCACATAATTTGTCCGAAGGTAAGATTGCACTATGCAACTGTACAATATTGAAACATATTTTGCTTCAGTTACAGGGCAATATTATAACTGCTTTACAGTAAGACTATAGAATTGTTCCTTAAAGTCATCAACTTCCTCACACCAGTTCCAGTTATCATTGCTCCCATGAACAACTCAAAATACTGCATTTCAATTTCCCCTCAAATACTACTCAGCCAACTCTCAAATTAATTATCACTTGCCTTTTTTATCCTCTCAAAATGAATATGTTTTGTGACCACACTTTCCAGAGCTTCTACTCCCCAAATTAAATAGCTATTATTCCTCCAATATAGATTATGCAAATTCACAATTAATTAGAAATTGCAATGTATTCAACCATCAGTGTTGTTTAAATAACTTGGAGTTTATAAAGCCATCAGATGTTCCTTCTTTTCCAGAGTGACAATACCATCCCATAACTATCCTGTTTTTAAGTTTAATTTAAATACAAGCATGAAGAAAGCATTCTGAACAACATTTATATTATTTCCCTAGCCTTGGTGATTGTTGTGTATCTATTTTTTCCTAAGGGTGTTGAATGTATTTGCAAGGCTTTTGTTCATAAACTTTATACTTATGCTGAAGTTGCATTTTAAATAAATTAGGGGTCTTGATTTGTAGCAAAAGATAAGATTTTAACACATGGCTAGTCCAAAGGCCTTTATTCCACTGCCATCATGGCATTACAAACATGAAGGGAAATTAAAGATAAAATATGAGCGTTTTAAAGAATAGAGATGAACAAACCCTCTGATTTCCAATTAGCTGAGGAATCTTTTGTCCAGATGCTCCCTTTTCCCATCAGCGCTCCTTCCAAAGACACCATTTCTCCCCCCAACAAGAGTCCATTGGATTGCTCCAGCTACCCTGTTTCACCATTCACACTGACTGGACGAAGATCTGGCAAACAGCTCAGCTCCACTGCCTAAAGCCATTCATGGCTATCACGATCTGCTGCTCGAAGTCTTGTACATTCAGAAACCAAAGTGATTTGTTTCTAATACTGAGCTACATTCAGCATGATCTGTACATATCAGGCACAAACATCTCCCCTGTAAAATGTGAACTTCATTGCGACCAGTGGAGGAATGGAACAAGGTTTTAGTTCACCCCACCTCACTCAGTTGTAACAACTCATACTGCACATGAGAGTTTGTAATAACCAGAGATAGGAAGAGAATTTGTCTCCACATATGTGCAAGTCCACATCCTTTAACTAATGGAACAGCTATGAGTACCACAATCAGGAATTAGCCTGGGTGATTTTAATGAGGACAAGTACTTCAAGAGTGCCCTTTGAGAATGTCCTTGACCAGCACAGCAGTTGTTTAAAGCTGAATGGCAATGCAAAAGGCTCCAGAGTTAAGATTTTGGAAGTACAGCTCTAAGTAAATTGAGGAGCTTTGCTTCATCTGGCGACGTACACAGAATAAAGGAGTATGAGGAGAGGCAACGAGGATATGAAGGAAGATCAATAAAAAGTAATGTCGGAGAGAACCTTGTCAATCATTGACCTCATGGAAATAGCAAGATGATGCAAGATGGCAAATTCGAAGGATATCCATGAACACGCTTTGGATATTTTAAAAGGAGGGTGACATAATGAGAAGACAAGAGGGCAGGAAATCCTGCAGAGGAAGTGCATGTCAAATGAAGACGAGATTTGAAATGATTGCGGATGAGAAGGTGCTCAGTGCAAAATTTGAAGGATGGAAGCAGTCAAGTTAAGATGATGAGAGCATTTTTAGAGTGTTTGGGCACTGGAGAATGAGAATACAAAACAATAGATAAGAGCAGTGAAGCACAGTAAGACACTCCACGGGTTATTGGTTATATCAATAATTTGGATGTGAATATATGGAGGTATGGGTTAGTGCAGTGATTGGAGCCAGATGGACCTCACTGACTACAAGATCTTTGATTGCGGAAGTACTGGCTGACAAATATAAAGAGGGGATTTAGAATCTCCCCAGTTCAGGGGACTGACTCCAAACTGGCTGACTGCAGCCAGTGTACTGGGCACAAGTAAATAAAGGATGACTTGGTAACGGGAGCCTGGCCTCTGTAGTTATTTTAGTTTGTACATTTGCAAATGACACCAAAATTGCTGGTATAGTGGACAGTGAAGATTATTTTAAAGGACAACAGCAGCTTGATCATGAGTTTGGGTCTTGGATTTGGGATTTGAACTGGTTTAGACAGATTTGAATAGATTTGGAGGTATGAAAAATCCTAGCAGATTAAAACACTTGCAGGTTAGTGTCCTAGATTACAGATAAAACATAGGAGACAATTTTTTTTTTATTTTCAGTGACTTGTGGTTGATTAAACCTTGAGAGAGAGAAATGGCTCTCAAAATTGCGAAAGAGTTTCTGGGATTTGAAGATGATTCTCAAATTTTCCAAAAGTATTTAGAAGGAAAAAAAAAGGCCATACTTATAGAATTAATAAATAAGTTAAATCATCAGAGACCAATGCGAAGTGTTGCATTTTTGTAAGGCAAATCAGGAGTGGGGCTTGGATAGTTATTGGTAATTCCCTGGGGAGTGTTGCCAAACAAAGAGATCTATGGGCGCAGGTGCATAGTTCCTTGAAAGTGAAGTCACATGTAGACAGGGTGGTGAAGAAGGCATTTAGCATGCTTGCCTTCATTGGTTACTACACTGAATACAGGAGTTGGGAATTCATATTGCAGCTGCACAGGACATGGGTTATGCCACGTTTGGAATACTGCATTCAATTCTAGCCTCCCTGCTACAGCAAAGATGTCATTAATCTTCAAAGGGTGCAGAAAAGGTCAATGAGGATTTTACCAGAGTTGGAGGGTATAAACTATAGGGAGAGGCTGAATAGGCTGAGGTTATTTTTCCCTACAGTATTGGGAAGTTGAAGGATGACTATTATTATGAATATGTGGGTGTACTGTACCGTTAAGAGTTAAAAGCTAGCAGAACTACCTGACAACACCAAGTGTTCCGAATAAGTAACAATGTAACACTTGGGCGAAAGCGACATTAGCTGGGTTGCCTGGAAACAAGAACACAGATTCAAATTAGGCCAATTGGTTTAAATTATACCCCGAAAAATACCAAATTCCAATCAAGTTTGAACTTAGTATATTGACATCTTAACAGCCAATGACACAATCCGATGCTTTGGGGGTATAAGACCAGAGATGGAAATGTGTTGCTGGAGAAGCGCAGCAGGTCAGGCAGCATCGAGGGAACAGGAGAATCGACGTTTCGGGCATTAGCCCTTCTTCAGGAATGAGGAAAGTTGGTCCAGCAGGCTAAGATAAAAGATAGGGAGGAGGGACTTGGGGGAGGGGCGCCGGAAATGTGATAGGTGGAAAGAGGACAAGGTGAGGGTGATAGGTCAGACTGGGGGGGGGGCGGAGAGGTCGGGAAGAAGATTGCAGGTTAGGAAGGCGGTGCTGAATTCGATGGATTTGACTGAGACAAGGTGGGGGGA
>NC_057751.1:4026773-4072772 GCF_004010195.1 Chiloscyllium plagiosum
TTGTTCAGGGTGAGGATCAGTTCAGTCAGTCGAAGGAGGGTGTCTGTGGAAGGGTACTGGTCGGTACGGCGGGAAAGAAAGAAGTGGAGGGCTTTGAGTCCTTCGTGATGGGGGATGGAGGTGTACAGGGACTGGTTGTCCATGGTGAAAATAAGGCGTTGGGGACCGGGGAAGCGAAAATCATGGAGCAGGTGGAGGGCGTGGGTGGTGTCCCGAACGTAGGTGGGGAGTTGACCAGGTATAAGACCAGGTATAAATAGAGATGGAAATAGAAAGGTCGAGGAAGGGGAGGGAGGAATCTGAGACTGTCCAGGTGAATTTGAGGTCGGGGTGGAAGGTGTTGGTGAAGACCAGGTAAAACTGAACAGTTGGGAGGAGAACTGCCAAACCAATGACTGCCCGGAGAATAGCTCTCTTAAAGATACCTTTACCAATCCTTGACCTGTGAGGCAGAAATCCCTAAGAAGCAGAAAAGGAGATTCAACATCTGGCTTTTTTTTTAAAAAAAGTTGAATTATGGTAAATCTTAATCGGGAGTTTTACTGGACTTGTATTATAGAAAGGAAGGAGTTGTAAATAGTCGTCTGTAAATTATTCTCTGTAATAGTTGAAGAAATGAAGTTGTTAATTCTTACTTTAGTAGTTCTTGGCCTCTCGAATTTTCACAGATTACTGCATGGGACAAATCTTTTCTGTATTGCGAGTTTAAATTAAGCATGAGGGTTTACCCAGTGTCGCAACAATTTGGGGGCTCATCATCGGGATTTGAACAGTTTGGGGGGCTTTTGCCAACTATTTGAACAGTTTGGGTCTTGGATTTCAGAGATGAACTGGTTTAGACAGATTTGAATAGATTTAGATGTACGAAAAATCCCAGCAGATCTAAACACTTGCAGGTTAGTGTCAGAGATTACAAATAAAACATAGGTGAGACAATTTGTTTAATTTCAGTGACTTGTGGCTGATTAAATTAGAGAGAAATAGCTCTTAAAAATTGCTAAAGAGGTTCTGAGATTTGAAGATGTTCTCCAATTTGCCAAGAACATTTAGAAGGAAAGAAAAAGGCCATACTTTTAGAATTAGCAAAGAAGTTAGATTTGGGCTTAACCAAGGACAAAAGTAAAGCTCAAATTGTAAGGGAGTTACTCAAACACTTCGGGGTATCAGAGAGACAGACAACTGCAGTCAAGGTAGAAAAACTTAAATTACAATTGAGGAAAATGGAATTAGAAGAAAAACCAGGAGAGAGTGAGGAAAGAGAGAGAGAGAAGGTTCTTAGCTGAGCAAAGAGAGAGAGAAGAAAGGGACAGACAAAAAGACAGAGAATTTGAAGGTGCAACTTAGTGAGCAAAGTCAAGTTAACAGGATGGAGATTAAAAGAGAAGATAGTAGTATATATAAATATTTCAAAACTCTGCCTCACTTTGATGAGAAAGATGTTGAAGCCTTCTTTATTTCATTTGAAAAATTGGCTAGACAGATGGAGTGGTCCAAGGATTTATGGGTAACACTAGTTCAGACTAAACTGGTAGGCAGAGCTAGTGAGGTATTTGCTGCACCGTCAGACGAGAGGTGAAGAGATTATGTTACGGTTAAACAGGCTGTTTTAAGTGCTTATGAATTGTACCAGGAACATATAGACAGCGGTTCAGAAAACACAAAGAAGGAATCAGATCGGAGTTATGTTGAGTTCAAAAGAATTAAACATAGTCATTTTGATCAATGGTGCTTGCTTTAAAAATTGATAGGACATTTGAGGCTCTAAGAGAGATAATTCTGCCGGAGGAGTTTAAAAATTCACTTCCAGAGGAGATGGTAAGAATTCACATGGAGGAACAGAAATTTCAGGATGTGAGAAGGGCAGCAGAATAGCAGATGAGTACATATTGATGCATAAGACAAGCTTCCAGCCAGAATTTTGTCCTGTGATGGATAGAAGTTGGGAGAAGGGGAGGTCCTACACTACGAAACCAAGAGTAGGGAACACTGGTAAGAGTTTACCACAGGTTAAAGTCGTCCAAGAGGGTGGACAGGAAGTGAAAAGCCTCAGGTGTTTTCACTGTAATGGAGTGGGACACAGAAAGTTACAGTGTCGGTGGTTTTAGAAGGGCACTCGGAAAAGGTGTTTTCACTGCCAGAAGGTGGTACACAAAGTCACAGGGCTGGTCATTAAAGAAAGACACTGTGGGAAAAGATGTGGTAAAAGAAGCTAAGCCAGTGGCATTAGTGAAGGTGATAAAGGAGACCCCCAAAAAGAGCACAGGAGCTGCAGGAGAGTGCATTGCCGAGGCAGCGGCTGAGTATGGAGTTAGCACCTGACCTCCACGAAGAATTTGCCTCTGTGGGTAAAGTTTACTCAGAAAGAACAACTCAGGAGAAGGACAAGTAGTTTTAATTTTGAGAGATAAAGGAACTAACCAGTCACTGATACTAAGGGATGAGTGAATATGCACTCTTTCTGGTCTGTTACCCCAGTGTGTGGTAATTTGTGGGATGGATGGACAGAAATTTAGCATTCCCCTATGTAAAATCAGGTTGGAGTGCCAACTTAAGACTGGGGAAGTTACAGTGGGAGTGACTGACAGAGTGTCAGTTTGTTCTTGGGAATGATTTGGCAGGATCCAAGGTGGGAGGGACACCCCTTGTTGTGGAGAGGCTCAAGGAAGACCAAGAGGCTGAAGAATTAAAACATAAATATCCTGATATTTTCCCAGACTGTGGTAGCCAGATCCCACTTTCCTAAGTCACTGCACCAAGTGAAAAGTAAAGAGAAAGATGAAGGAGTTGAGGTTCAGTTAGCGGATACCCTGTTTGACATAATGATGCAGGAAAAACTTGAACAGGCAGAGGGTTAGACAGAAGTGTTTAGTCCTGAAAGACTAAAAGACTTGCAACAGCAAGACACGATGATAAAAGATACATGTGCAGATGCGTAATCTGAAAAAGAGACAGAGAATATTCCAGAGGGTTATTATCTGAAAGATAGAATCCTAAGACAGAAATGGAGTCCACGGCAGGTTAGTGCAGAAGAGAAATGGGCCGAAGTGCACCACATTGTGTTGCTGGTAGCATATTGACAGCAGGTGTTATGGGTAGCACATGAACTACTTGTAGGAGGTCACCTTGGGGTGTGTAAGACTCAGACTAAAAAGGTACAAAAGCATTTTTTATTGGTCTGGAATGCACCAGGATGTGGTTAACGTTTGCTGTACGTGTCATACATGCCAAATGGTAGGTAAGCCACGGGTGGTAATAAACCAGCACCTTTGTTGCCAATCCCCGCATTTGAAGAACCTTTCATGCGGGTTATAATTGATTGTGTAGGTCTCCTCCCAAGAACTAAAAGTGGGAACCAGTACTTGTTCACCATAATGGATGTGTCTACCAAATTTCTGGAGGCAATTCCATTACGGAATATCAAGGCAAAAAAGGTGGTAGAGCAATTAGTAGCTTTCTTAACATGGTGAGGGCTACACAAAAAGATTCAGTTGGACTAAGGGTCAAATTTTACTGTTAGGCTGTTTGAGGTGGTTATGGATAGCTTAAGTATACAGCACTTTAAATCCAGTGCATATCATCCTGAATCCCAGGGAGCTTTAGAAAGGTGGCATCAGACCTTGAAGACCATGTTGACAGCATACTGTCAGGACTACCTGAATGATTGGGATAAAGGTATCCCATTCATATTGTTTGTCATTAGAGATGCCCCAAATGAATCTACTCAATTCACTCCCTTCGAGTTAATATTCAGTTATGAAGTGAGAGGCCCTTTGAAATTAATTAAAGAAAAATTGACAGGACCAAAGTCGGAGATCTCACACTTGGATTATGTATTGGAGGTGAGGGAGAGACTAAATCAAAAAGGTGAGTTATCTAAACAGCACCTAAAGAAGGCGTAGTATGAAATGAAGCAAGTGATAGTAGATGCGTTCAAAGCCAGGTTTAGTGGTCCTTATCAAAATGACAAAAAGTTGAGTCAGGTGAGCTCTCTAGTCAAGATGCCAGTTAGGGAAAAAAAAGGTATCGGGTATGTCACATGAACATGTTGAAACCATGTTACACTGGAGAGAAAGAACTGGAGAAACAGGTGTTAGTTCCTGCCCCACAGAGTGAGGAATCAAATCCAGATGATGTGGATTTTGAGGTGTCTCAAAATAGATTAAAACATGAAGTCCTTGAGGAGCAGGATAGGTTAGTAAGCTATGTGTCTCAGAAGCATTGAACGCAATTGAAAGATTTGCTACTGCAGTATAAAGACATATGTAAGAATCAGATGAGGAGGACTAATGCTATTGTACATAAAGTAGACGTACGGAATACTATTCTGATAAAGCAACACCCCGATCAGCTCAATCCTTTCAAAGCCAGACAGGTCCAGATGGAGGTGGAGGCCATGCTCGACGAAGACCTCATCGAACCAAGCCGGAGTGAGTGGAGTTCGCCAAAAGACTTAGTTCCAAAACTGGACAGGATTCAATGATTCTGCATGGACTATATGAGGGTCAACGCTTTTATAAAATCGGACTTGTATGCAAATCCTACGTTGGAGGACTGTATTGATAAAGTCAGAGAAGCCAGTTATATCACTAAATTGGACTTTATACGTGGTTACTGGCAAGTACTTTTATCAGAGACAGCGAAAGGAATTTTTGCATTTGCAACCCCAAATGGGCTATATCAGTTTAAAGTGATGCCCTTTGAAATGCAGAACATACCCATCACATGCCAAAGACCCCTGAACAGAGTTGAGGCTGGTTTAACAAACTGTGCAGTCTATTTAGACAATGTAGTGACCTTTAAGTCCTGGAAACATCACATGGTACAGGTGGCAGAGCTCTTTGAACAACCTCAAGAAGAAAAACTGGTGATAATCTTAAATAAAACTGAATTCGTGAAAGCAGACGTGATGTTCTCGGGACATAACATCGGTCATGGAAAGTTGACCCCACGGAATGCAAAGACGAAGGCCATCAAGGAATTTCCACGACCAACCTCGAAGAAAGAGGTGCTGCGATTCTTAGGACTCAGTGAATTCTCAGTTTCGGTGGACAGAACCATGCCAAGAGGCATTCGATCATTTAAAAGCCATTTTAACCACCAAACATTTCAGTCTTTTAAAGTCGCTATCGATGCTAGTGACACAGGAATTGGAGCTGTACTCCTACAGGAAGATAAGGATGGGATTGAACTGCCAGTTGGTTACATTTCAAAGAAGATCAACATCCATCAAATGAAATACTCCATCATCGAAAAAGAAATATTGAGTTTGGTACTGGCCTGACAACATTTTATTGTGTATATCATGAACAATGTGCTGGAGAAGTTTGTGTACGTGGATCACAATCCGCTAACATTCTTAGAATGCTTTAAAGACAAGAATGAGACTATTTCGTTGGAGTCTTATGTATGATTTTTAAACTTAAAAGTCTGTAACATGTTGCGGAACTAAAAAAATATAATCGCAGATGCGTTATCGCAGATTTAACCAATAAAGTTTAGATGAGATTTGTATTTATTTAATGCTATATGCATATATACAGGTGTATGCAAAGAAGTTAAGGTGAACTTATGTTAACGTTATCTGCATATTAGGGTAAAGTGTTTAAAAATAGAAAAAAAAATGAAGCCACCTCTCCATTACAATGGTTCTTTTTTCTTAAGGGGGGAGGTGTTATGAACATGTGGGTGCACTGTACCTTTAAAAAAGTTAAACGCTGACTACACCAAGTGTTCTGAATAAGGTAACAATGTAACACTTGGGCGAAAACTAGATTAGCTGGGTTGCCTGGAAACAACAACACTGATTCAAATTAGGGCAATCAGTTAAATTATTCCCTGAAAAATACCAAATTCCAATCAAGTTTGAATTTAGTATATTGACCATGTTAAAAGCCAAAGACACAATCCAATGCTTTGGGGGAATAAGACCGGGGAAAACCGAATAGTTGGGAGGAGAACGCCAAACCAACCACACCTGCAGACTGCACGAAGAATAGCTCTCTTAAAGGTACCTTTATCGATCCATGACCTGTGAGGCAGCAATCCCTAAGAAGCAGAAAAGAAGATTTAACATCTGGCAAGCTTTTTTTTGAAAGTTGAATTTTGGCAAATCTTAATTGGGGGTTTTAATCAGACTAGTGTTATAGATGGGAAGGTAAAAGATAGGTTCGAGGAAGGAGTTATAAATAATTCTTGGTTAATTATTCTGTTATACTTGAAGAAATAAAAGTTGCTAATTCCTACTTCAAATAGTTCTTGGCCTCTCGAATTTTCACAGATTACTGCAAGGAATAAATCTTTTGTGTTGCTGGTTTAAATTAAGCAGGAGGGTTTACCCCGTGTTGTTACACCATCTCAAAGTTTATAAAACCATGAGGGCCATGTAAAGAGTGAAGAACCAGGGTAAGGGGGCTCAAAACTAGAGGGCAGAGGTTTAAGGGGAAAGGGGAAAGATTTAAAATGAACCTGATGGGCCAACTTTTTCATGCAGAAGGTGGAGTGTGTATGGAATGCGCTACCAGAGGAATTGGTGGAGGCTGGTACAATTACAACATTTAAAAGGCATCTGAATAGGAAGGGTTTAAGATAGATATAGGCCAAATGCCGCCAAATGACGAGATCATTTTGGGACATCGGGTCGGCATGGAGGAATTGGATCAAAGGGTCTGTTTCCATCCTGTATAATTCAGTGACTGTGATTAAAATGTGTCAGTGATAGAGTAGCCAGATCAAGATGTGATGTCACCCAAACAGGGCAGGTGGGATGAGCTCAATTTGGGAACATGGTCAGCGCGGATGAGTTGGATCAAAGGATCTGTTTCCAAGCTGTATAACTCCATGACTTCATAATAACATGCTGACCATCTGTGCAAGATATATGGCAAAATAGCTTCATTTACAAGTAGGGCACCATCATTTCTCAGCCATATTTCCATCAAAGCCATAATATCAATCAAATCACCCAGAATAAAAGCACAGACATCAAGGGCTTCATTTATAAGCGAACAATAACCATGAAAAGGAATGGGGAGGCAACAGTAAAAACTCATCCACTGGCTACAATGACAGGTTCACCGCTGTCAGGGACGAATTACATGGGGTGGGGGGGAATTGAGAAGAATAGCCTCCAATAGCTGCATTGGTACAAAAGTGAAGAGAGAGTAAACTGGAGTAAATAGGGTTCCTGTTCATTCAGAAGCATCCAGCCCTTCCAAAGATAACACGTACAGCAGGGAGCTGTCAGCTGATCTTGATGGGAGTCATGCTTGATGTGGCAACATAAGATTAGGAGGGTCTAAGAATACTGTATGGTTGGGGAATGAGTATATGAGACAGCATTCCCAAGAGAGAAGAAATGCAAACGCATACAATAATAAAGAAGGAAGGATGAAGAGAAAAAAAAAGTTCAAATAGAAGTGATGATTTGGGGTCCAGTGCCAAAGTGCAAGTGTACACAAATACCTTGCCTTCCATAAATGCTTCAGGGTCCTACAGACTGATCAAGAGGATGTGAAGTGCAAACAAATTGTTCGCTGGGCCGTCTTCGGCTCTGTCAGTAACAGCATTAAATTAATTTTTGAAGAACCCATTGTCATCATGTTTGACCACTTAGAAAAACTGGCTTCAAGTGGCAGTGGCAGGAAGAACATGGCTCCTCCCAGCGATCAATGAGAGATCTGCAGGCTGACTGAGACTCCAGGCCATGGCTGGGCCAAATGCCTGCATGGGTGGTTCCAAAACCCTTTATTGAGGTAAAGCTTAGACTTTCAGATCTGGATGCTTTTCCTAACGTTCAACTTTCTTTTATTTCAGTTTTTTTTTTAAATTCTAGTTTTGTAACCAAGATGGCACCAAAGAATAGCAACTTGGTACACTTTTCACTGTACTCATGTATTCCGAAGTTTACAACTCACGGGCTCAGTACATTGATAACAAAATTTAAGATGCGTTACCGCCTTCCTGATTTTCAAGTGCCAATCTTTGCAGCTGGAAAATGCCAATTTTCAGACAAACTAAAAGCAATTTCCTTAATAACACTCCTTCAGAAGAGAGAGATCATCGAGATGGCCACAAGAAGGTATTATCACACTTCGAAACTGAAAACCTCAACCTGAGCTACAAACCTTCACAAACCTTGCAACAACTTCCAGGGTCTTGACATCTGGATCAGATCTGAACTGTGCGCATGAGAAGAAATTCATGGACCCGAATGAAATTATGACTGCTTTGTACGTAAATATCACTAGCACCTTCAGAGTTGTCCATGTCAGGGAAATAGCAGCAGTGTTTTGACAATCAGCAAATGGCAACACAATGGCCAAAGCTCAGGCAATTTGGTTCACACAAAACAAACAGCAACAAACTGGAACTATTTGTATTTCTCTGGCAATATTCTCCAGTGTTTCACTTGGAGCTTTCCCCGACAAAACTTGAGACAGGGGCATACTCGGGTAATATTTGTCAAAAGATCAGTTTTAAAGGAATTAAATTGCACTGAAGAGGATACATACTGGACTCAAGAGTTAATTCTATTTCTGTCTCCACAGATGCTGCCAGATCCCATGTGTTTTGATTTCAGGTTTCAAGCATCTGCAGTATTTTCTTGTATTTCAGTCTCATTGGATGCCTTCAGGTACGAACAAGAATTGCAAACATTTCGGTTGGTGGTGGTGGTTGAAGCAGGGAGGTAGAATTTTGGATCTTCAGATGGTTCAGTTGTTTTCTTCAGGATGAGACTTTAAAAATTCAGAATATCCAAGCTGGAGGAAAAAATCTCACTGCATGAACATATGTTCTCCCAACATCTTCGACCATACCCAGCCTTCAACCGACATAACTAAAAAAAACTCTCTGTTCATAATCAGGGTGTTACGTGCACAAACCGGCTGCGCTGTTTCCCACAAGCAGCCAAGGGCGGCACGGTGTCTCAGTGGTTGGCACTGCGGCCTCACAGCACCAGGGATCTGGGTTAGATTCCAGCCTTGGGTAACTGTCTGTGGGGAGCTTGCACATTCTCCCCATGTCTGCGGTGCTCCGGTTTCCTCCCACAGTCCAAAGATGTGCAGGTTAGGTAAAAACAATGACTGCAGATGTTGGAAACCAGAGTCTAGATTAGAGTGGTGCTGGAAAAGCACAGCAGTTCAGACAGCATCCGAGGAGCAGGATAATCGACGTTTCGGGCAAAAGCCCTTACTCAGGAATACAGGCAGAGAGCCTAAAGGGTGGAGGTTAGGTGAACTAGCCATGCGAAATTGCCCATAATGTTTGGTGCATTAGTCAGGGTAAATGTTGGGGAATGGGTCTGGGTGGGTTGCTCTTCCGAGGGTCAGTGTGGACTTGTTGGGCCGATGGGCCTGTTTCCACACTGTATGGAATCTAAACTAATCTAATCACTCAGGTCATCTGCAGGTTGAGAAAGGCTGTGCAAATGCAGATCTATCTTTTTTCTTGACCATTTTTCAGTTGTCTGGATGCTCTGCTGCCAGGAAAGGTTTGCCAACAGTGCGTGTGCCACAGCCGACCAGGAATATCTGATCTGGAATAAACTCTCCCTCATGTTGATCGTTCATGATATCCCAACAGTTTGGAATCAGGCCATTCAGCCCACACCATCCCACCCAGACCCATTCTCCCACCCTGGATGTCTCACGACTGACCCACTTAGCCTGCACACCCCTGAACACTATTGGCAGTTTAGCACATCTTTGAGATTGTGGGAAGGAACCCAAGCAGAGAAAGTGCAAACTCCGCGCAGACAGCCGGCCCGAGGATGGAATCGAACCCAGGTCCCTGGAGCTGTGAGGCAGCAGCGCTCACCACCGAACGGTCAACCCATACACAACTCCATCTGCTGAGCGGTGCGTCAATTTCAACGTCCAAGTATGAAAAGTAAGACAAAAACGCCGACGGCAGCTCATGTCATTCCATCCCAAAGGCAGCGACAGACCAAGAGTGGACACGAAGCAAACGCTGTTTTTATTTTAAAGCACAAGCTGCGAGTGCAGAAAGATACAAAACTTGCCGCGAAGCAATTCCACCTGTCTCCCACTGCGCCCCGAACAAAAACGTGCGAATTATAACGATGTGCACTAATACTACAACAACAACTCGCTCCAAACACGCATAAAAGTTGAGTGAGGGGGGGGTGGAGTCGAAATTGTGGTTTGAATATTAAACTCCTTCTCCGCATCACCCCCGCCGTGAAAATAACTACAGTTTACCTCATGATTTGCCCAGTACAGTTCAGTAAAACAAAAAGAGATCACCTGCTGGATTATTGCCGCGATTTTGCAACTTCGTGAGAGCAATGTCCCCGCTCGCTCGACGCCGCCCAAAAGCGAGAAACTGCCGCACGCGCCGCCCAACCGCCAGCGGTCATGGACAGGTCCCGCCCCCTCCCCCCGCCTCGAACCCCGGCCATCCTATTGGTGAAGCGGTCTGTAGGAGTGGGAGCCGATTGGCTGCCAGCGATGTCCATCACCGTGAGTCGGGCACGCCCTTGGCCGCGCCCACCGGTTTTCCCGCCCCACCCCCCCCCCTTCTCCCCAATGGAGCATGGTGTTGGGTGATGTGGTGTTCTGCATTGCACTTCTTTGGATGGCCTCCAGCCCATGCATGAAATTTAAGTCGTCGCAACCTACTTGGGCCTGTCCCCCCCACCTCCCTTTCCACCCAGTCAGGAGACATAACCAGCTACCCTTCTCCCCAATGGAGCATGGTGTTGGGTGATGTGGTGTTCTGCATTGCACTTCTCAGGCCTTTGGATGGCCTCCAGCCCATGCGTGAAATTTAAGTCGTCGCAACCTACTTGGGCCTGTCCCCCCCACCTCCCTTTCCACCCAGTCAGGAGACATAACCAGCTAACTGTAAGCGAATATATTTTGTCTCTGGAAAGGTTTGTGGGTTCTCTCAGTGTCCTGAGAAGGAGGCACCACAAAGAGCCTGAGAAGTTTCTGGGTGAGACTCCCCCAGCAAGATCAACGTACCCCCAACAAATAAGTGAAAGAAAGCATCAGACGGAGAGGGAAAGTGCCAGCATTACAAATCCCTGGCCAGCAGTTTGCCCAAAACTCAACATCTTCCAGTATCACATACTTTACCGAACAACTTTCTGGGCATAGATCAGCTTGATCAGTCATTTCCAATTGCTCAGAGGTTCCTAAGGGGTGTGTGCAAGGCCCAGTCGTCCACGGTTGCTACCTCAGTGACCTTCCATTATAAGATCAGAAGTGGATTTTCACTGATGACGGCACTATGATTGGCACCATTCACAGATACTGAAGCAGTCTACATGCACTAAGACCAAGACAGCAACAATTGGGTTGAAAAATGGCAAGTCACATTCACACCACACAAATGTGTGGCAATAGCCATCTCAAGAGAAAAACTAGAGATCCTCACCATCTCCCCTTCACTCTTCATGGCATTAACATCAGTAAATTCTCCTCTGTTGGCATTCTGTGGTTTACCCTTTACCAGGTGTCTTTTTTTTCAATTCAATCATTGAATGTGCATTTTGCTGGCTGAATCAACATTTATTGCCCATCCCTAGATGACACTGAGAAGATGATGGTAAGCTGCCCTCTGGTACTGTTGCAGTCCTTTGTTCCTCACTATCCTGAGGCACTTTGTACAGTGTTGTCCTGGAGCTGAGGTGATTGATCTTCAACAAACACAACATCTTCATTGTGCTAGATACGACTCCAACTAGCAAAGATATTTTGCTCCAAATTCTGCTTGGACATCTTGATACTACACTTGATCAAATGCAACCTTGATGTCAAAGGAAGTCACTTACTTCTCCTCTTTTGTCCAAGTTAGAACCAAGGATATTATGAGTTAGGAAGCTGTGTGGAGTGCAGAACACAAACTGAACATCAGTCAGTGAACAATCTATAATCAACAGCCAGACAAATCCTGTGGCTTCTAAACCAGACCAGAGGCTAGGAACTCTTTGCCAAGTAATTCACCTGTCTGCCCGTTGCTTGTTCACCATTTAGAAGACACAAGTCAGGATGTCATGAACTCCTGTCCAATTGCAGAGATAAGTACAACTCCAATAATGCTCAGGGAACTCAATACAAACCTTCATCAAGATAGTCATCCAAATGGCGGCATAGTAGGGCTCCTGAGCTGGGGCTCGTCCAGTTTAACAGCTTTTCTTTTTACTTACCTTTTGTCTTGACTTTGGATGGCATCAGCAGCAACGAGGAGCCCTAGCATAGACTCAAGAGGGCCCAGGACAGACTTGAGTGGGCCTAGCACAGACTCGTGGTGAAGCCAAGTGAGCCCAGTGCAATTCTCACAGTAGCAACGAGTGAGACCCTACTTATTTTTCTGGAGTGAGCACAGGGTTTCACATTAGAATTGGCGTTTGCTACATTGGCAGAGGCAATGTCGGCAATTAGACCCAGTGGTGAAAAATGGCGCCTGAAGAGTGTCGATTTCAATATTGGTTGGTTCGAATGTAGATGGCAGCAAGGCAATGGACGAGGATTAGTTGCATTGGCATTGTTGATGATGAGCTGGCTCAGGACTGATGGATTCTCTGTGAGCTATCATCTTTATTTCTTATTCTTAAAACTATTCAAAATGGCGCTGGATGACAGCAACATTGGAAAAGCTTTACAGTGTATTTTACTGTTCTCACTGTAAAATACAGATGACAATAAAATCATTCGCTCACAAGACAAATCAGGACAAAATGGCCAGCTTAATCAGCACTCTGTCATGACTTTCAACATTTAATCCCTCCAGCAACAACACATAGTGGCATCAGTGTGTGGCATGTAAAATATACACTGCAACAATTCACCAAGGTTCCTTCAAAAGCAACAGCATCCACAAAGATCATCAATGAATTTCCAGACTGCATTTCCATAAAGAGCTGAAATGAGACAGGAAGTAATTTTTGTGGCGATAGACAGTCTTGGGGGTCATGGTGCTGGTTGCAGGGAATGGATGGTGGATGGGGGAGTTGAAGACACAGCTCATGAGAGTAGTTTAAAGCAGCAAGTGACTGCTTCCCATCAATGCCCCCTCTCAGATTGGCAAAATGGAGACCTTAACATCTCCCAAACCCAGGAGGCACATTGCCCTGGTTTCCCTGCCAAGAAACAGCCACTTCTTTTGTTTGCTTGCTGCAAGGAAACAGGTCAGTGGGGGGTTGAATCCCTTAAGCCTTTAATTGGAGGCAGGTCAAGAAAGACCTTGTCACTGAGAACCTATTTGTTGAGGTGGCAAGAAGGGATCCAAATATGTGTCCTTCTCATCACGTTACGTGCCATCTCCAGGAAGGGGATATTCGCGCCATTCCTGACTGTCCTTCACTGTTTCTGTGTCAAAATCCTGGAACTCTCTCTCTATCAGCACCATAGGTGTACCTGCACTCCCAAATACTGAATTCAAGAGGCAGATCACCACCAGCTTCTCCAGGACAATTAGCAATGAACAATAAATACTGCATAGCCAACAATGTCCCCATCTCATAGACAAATAATAAAAGAAAAATTCTGGGCAAAGGAGTGGATTTTTCACTGAAATATAGTGTTGAAATTCTGGAGGTGGGTAGTACAAGGGACACACAAATTAACACATTCCTAAGCCTGAACTGTATCAGTTACAGAAAAAAACGTGCTGTGTTGCGGCTGTACAGGACATTGGTTCGGCCACTGTTGGAATATTGCGTCCAATTCTGGCCTCCTTCCTATCGGAAAGATGTTGTGAAACTTGAAAGGGTTCAGAAATGATTTACAAGGATGTTGCCAGGGTTGGATGATTTGAGCTATAGGGAGAGGCTGAACAGGCTGGGGCTGTTTTCCCTGGAGTGTCGGAGGCTGAGGGGTGACCTTATAGAGGTTTACAAAATTCTAGATTGGGTTGGGATATCTGGTCGGCATGGATGGGTTGGACCGAAGGGTCTGTTTCCATGATGCACATCTCTATGACTCTATGATCAAGGAGTTGTCCTCACTGATATAACCAGCAGAATTCATGTTCACTGAAGTGAAAGTCAAAGTTCCTTCATTTATTTCTTCCTTGATGGAATTATTTTTAATCTTGTTTTGCCGTAATCATGTAATAGAGAGATATGCCATGTCCAACTAAGATTTTTAGGAGAAAGATTAAGCAGCTTTAAGTAAATACCTGCAAGCTAAGTAGAATTTTCTCTATTCAACAGACATTTTATCTTTCATATTGTTGCGTATAACCTGCCAAACATAGTTTGAAGACCAAAATATACCATCGCTTGAATCTTTGACTGACTCATAAAACCTATTAAATAAAAGACATCATCTTGGACTGTCTTTGCTTGTAACAAAATTAGTTTGTACACTTGTCAGATGAAACACAACCAGTTGATCCATTGCATTGTTGAGGGATTACATTCCAAAAGCTGTTCCTCAATGGAACACTGTGTTCAACTAAGGTTGGAACAGATTGCTATTGAATCACCAAAAAGAACACATTGTCCCAATCATGTAGCATTACTGGTTTACCCCCTGAATAAATAAGCACTGCCCTGAACCACAAACTGCTTGAGCATCAAAAGGATAGATTTCATTTTAACCATTATGAATAACACAAGTATTTCGAATAGAAACAGGTGCATTACCTTAAGGTAGTATTCAGAGGAGTAGGTGCATGTCATCATGCTGAGGAGATAGATATCTAATTGGTTTATTGAAAGGTTATGGTGGCTATGGGTGTTGAATTCTGGTGATGAGACAAATAAAAGACAGAATCATAATATTGCATAAAATTAGGAATATGTATCATGACCCACTGGGGTAGCACATTGTGAATTGAATCCAACTATTCCTGAAGTCGTACTAAAGATTGAAATTTCTTTTAAAGTAAACATAGTTCACCATTTTACCTGACTTTCAAGCCAAGGTTGATAAAAGCGGTTCTAATGTCACAATAATCCTTCTTCAGTCAATCAGGCGATTGGTATCCAGTTGTCCTTCTCCACAAGTTCCCATTGGTTTGTGAGTGCAGAGTGGACAGTTCACTTATACCATGTCTCAGTTTTATCAGTTCAAAAGTGACAGCTCACAGTTACTGCTGCAGAAAAAGTTTTTTTCTGAGTTTAAACTTTTTTTTACTGCAGCGAACAAGTAGTTACTGCTGGGGAGAACAACTGTGTATTTATGTGTCTTTCTCTCTATGTTCATCTGTATCTCTGTGACTTGTTTCCAGTTCCAACATACTCAGTTAGTTGAGAAACAATCAGCTTCACTTGTAAACAACTTACTGTTTCCTGATTATTTGCACATTGCAGGAATCCACAGCTACAGACACAAGCTTCACTGCAGGTATCAAATTTGTTGCTGTGAAATTATGCAGCCATCTGGTAAGTCTGTTTTCTTTTTTAAAGCGTCTTTCTCATTGTGGTGCATGGTTTCAAAAGACACAAAACTTAAAGGTCGACAGATTCACAGAGACCTTGGATGTCCACACAACAGCTGGAGAAATTAGAGGGAATGTACTGACTGTACTCTGCTTGTTTCATTCAAGTCAATAGATCATTAAATGCTCAATCATTCCCATACTACTTGTTAGTTTGTCAAGCTAGTGATTGGGCTTTCTTGGAGTCGATCTGTTCTCGATCTTATTTGTGGAATGCTGTCTTTTCTCCTTAATTTTATTTCACATTTAATTGTCCATGGTTTTAGCAAAATGGAATTGTGCAGACCATCAATATTTCTCTTTGATTTTTCTCTTTTTTTTTGATTTGGAATAGTGAGTTGAAGTAAAGATTTGAACTTGTTTTCAAAGAGAAAGAATAAAGATAGATGTTGGCTGTTGGGAGCTGGTCTGAAAAAAATCATGTGACCAGATTACTGCTCTCAGGACACAATAAATGAATCAGCACCACTCTGGGGCTGGCAGCTGCTGGTCTGATTGTTGTAGTCTTCTGGAGACAGTGCTGCTTCGTTTTGTACTCTCTCGAGTTTCTCTCCTGTATCGTGTTGGTTATCAAATTGTTCCTTCAGTTCTCAAATTGTTGAATGTTCTGACAAAAAATCCCAGTCTGCAATAAGTAAGTAAACATTTCCAGAAATCTGCTGAAACTGCATTCACCAGTGACTTCTGAATTCAAGCAAGATATCAGTTCTACTTTTTATTCATTCAATTTATTTATTTGTGGGATATCACCAGCTGGCCAGCACTTAATGCTCATCCCTAATTGCCTTTGACCAGGTGGTGGGCTGCCTTGTTGAACTGCTGCAATCCACCTGTGGTATGTTGATTCACAGTGACATTCGGGAGGGAATTCCTGAATTTTGCTAACAACCAACCCATCATCCAAGGATTTCATGATGGCCGGGCATAATTCATTGAAAATTGTTTATTAAACTGGCAAATTACCCTTTTTTAAAATTTATCAACTGTGTCTGTCTGTTCATGGGTAAGGGTTATGATCAAAAAAGATTAGGCTTTAGATTGTAGATATCAATTAAATTACTTTGTTTAATAATTAACAAATTATTAATTTTTGTTTGAGCTATAATCGTGTCCAAGCTCTGTTATTCATAACGTCTGATTAGGAACAGTTAGAGCATTTGGAGGGTCATTGAATATTTTAATTTCACTGTGTTGCGAATCCAGTTACAGTGAGGCTGATGTGGCTTGACCTGCTACCTCCATGTCATAAAAGTCAGCACAATGCTGGGTGGAATTCAAATTTTCAAATTTGATTTCAAATTTTCAATCAAACACAAGACAAATCTTTTCCACTGTCAGCAAGGGAACACATAATCAGCTGTTGATTGTGTCAGCATTGTTTTGATCCGACTTGCCCCAGACCAGTTTCTGTACTCATTGCTAAATGCTTTTCTTTTTGTTCGTACGCTCTTTAAAACATCCAGCATTCCAAATTAACACTGTATTCAACAATTGATCCTATTCAACTCAATAAATAGATCCGTTTGAGATAAGCTGTGATGCTGGAGAAGATGTACTGTTTGAACCTTTCCATTCGCACCGTTGAACATATCACATACTTAACAACTCCATAAGAGATCACTTTGAATAATATTTGCAAGCTTAGCATCGTCTAAGTTGAGGGGGAGGGCAGCGGTGGCAGGAGAACATCAGGAAGCTTGTCCACAAAATTCCACAACAGTTCAGTCTCATAGGATTAGCTGTTGCCCATTCTCTTAACCAAATGAATACACAGTCTTGATTCTAAGAAACATGAATTGTTTACTAACCTCTTGTATATCATTGAACATGTTGAATACTTCAATAATTCTTGTCCTAAAATTGTCCAAAAAAGCCATTTGTTAATGTGATAACGGAAATAATTCCTTGAACACTGAAAACTGATACAATCTTGTCCTAATACATCTGTACTCTTTTTATCAGAGGTGTGTGCTAGAAGCAGAAGGGTTCATTCGTTTTTCAAAAATCTGTGTTTTCTATGTTTCCAATGACAGGGCTTCATCTGCTCCTTCAGTGGTTTAATGTGGATAAGGTGACGTTGTCCACTATGGCTGGAAGAATAAAAGGGCAAATTATTGCTTAAATAGGAACCAGATACAAAGTGTATCAGGGTAGAGGGATTTGGGCATCTTTATGCATGAATAGCAGAAAGTGGGTATGCAGGTGTAGCATATAATAAGAAAGGCAGATGGAATTCTGACATTTATTGCAAAAGAAGTGTTGTTCCAATTATGTAGGGTGTTGGTGAGACCACATCTGGAATATTGTGACCAGGTTTGCTCTTTTTGAGGAAGTTGTAGTGGCACTAGAGACAGTTCAGAAGATGTTCATAAGGTTGATTCCAGGGATGAAAGGGCTGTCATACGAGAAGCAGTTGAACAGCTTGAGTTTGTACTTGCTGGAGTTCAGAAGAATAAGGGGAAATCTGATTAAGGTTAATAAAATGTTCAAGGGGATTAATGAGGTAGACATTGAACAGATGTTCATTTTTGTGGGATGGTCTCGAACAAGAAGTCAGATATACAGAATGAGCGGAGGTGGGTTCAAAACTGAGATAAGGTGAAATTGTTTCTCTCCAAGAGTTCTGAATCTGTGGAACTTGCAACCACAGAGTGATTCAAAAAAGAAAGAGATATGTTTCAGATGGAAAGTATCGTAAAGGGCTTTGGGGAGTAGGCAGAAAAGTAGAGTTGAGATCAGGATAAGATCAGCCGTGATCATGTTAAATGTGTGTGGGCTCAAAAGGCTGAATTGCCTACTCCTGCTCCATGTTCCTATGTTCCTAACATAACACCACAGGATCTTATGTTCATCTCAGAAGAAAACAAGCCATTTGTTTTCAATTACAAGAAAAAAATGTGAAAGATTTCATAAAAGACAACTGTGCAGCTCTCTGTCAAGCCGTATCAAGATTTATTGTGCTCAATGCAGTCTTTCAAATGAGAATTGAATCCTTAAGCTTCTTACTGAATACTACCACTGTGCCCTTGCTGACACAAATTAGCTATCCCTCTTTCGTTCCCCAGCTCAGATAACCTTTCAACAGACCTCTGTGTTACTCTTTTTCAGAACTTAACATGACAGTGGTCCCTCTGATCGGCTTGACCTCTCAATACAGCAGCAGTCTGACACAAACAAGTAAGTAGTGTGATCAAAATTTACAGTTCTTCTCATTTCCAACACTGACCTATGTTCAAAAACCAAATACCTGTGCAGTCAAAATTGTTAAAGATTTTTACTTCAATCACATTAAGTGCCTTAGAATGCAATAAATAGTACTTCCCCATTTTAATCAAATAATGTTTATTCTAAAAGTATGTAAAATTAAATATCTCATTAAATTAAAAGAAAGGTTGAGATAGTTTTCCTGAATAGACATCAAAAATATGATTCACACAATCAGCAAAATGAAAGAAGTGTTGCAGGTTTCAGACTTAATGTTATCAAATATTTGTGAAGGTCATATCAACACAGTCGGCAATATTCATGTCTATTGCAAACCCATGCAGTGATTGGAGTCCTGAAAGTATTGGAAAGCTAATGTATGAACAGTCCAATATCCTTGTTCCCACAGTCACCTGATTTGGATGCTCTTTGCCCAAACATTGTTTTGGTTTGTTTTCTTCAGTGGAATGCGAGTAAGAGGATTGTTTCAATTGTATCTTCATTTTTATCTTTGTAAATGAAAGGAACGTTCTCATACCAGAGATAATTTATACATTCAGATCTCAAGAAGCTAATTTGTGCTAAACAACTGCTCCTTGTTTTGGATTTAATTGCTGTGGCTTTAAATGGTTCTTGCCTCAGATTACCACTTGGTCACAAGAATAGGTAGGTGTAGATATTTTTGATCAACATGTGGCTATATGTTGGCGACGGAGAGGGTGACATCGCAGAGCGGGATTTTTGTTGAGTCAGCGGCAGGGACTCCTGTTTGTCAAAGGCCTGGTGCAGGTACTTCAGAAATCAGCGAGGCAGCGGTTTCAGCAGAACCAAGTACTCCTGGTTGTGTTGGGAGCGGAGTGGGGAGTCCAAGCAGTGGCAGTGGACCCAGAACCAGGAACTCCTGGTTGCAACAGGCCCCGAGTGGGAATTCCTGGTTATCAGCAACTCCTGGTTGTGGTAGGCCCAGAGCTGTGATCTGCTGGTTTTCAGTGAAGCATTGGTGGCAGCAGAGCCCAGGGCTCCTGCTTGTGGGGCAAGTGTGCATCCAGCACGGTAACCAGCTTAGTGTCAGTAACCTGTGGACGGGATGGGCCCAGCAACGAAGACATGGTGTCTAAGAGCGGCAACTTCCATGTTAATGGGTCTGGCACAGGTGTCGTTGGTGGGCTGGCTAAGAGGTCGGGATTCATGGTGGAGGCATCAGAATGACAATGGACTTCCTTTCAGCTTTGTCTTTTTATTATCTTCATTCTTGAAGTATTCGAATTGTGCTGGGTTGAGTTGACAGTTGAAGCTTTTCTCTGTATCCTACCATGTTCTCTGTAGATACAAGTGACAATAAATCCTAATTCATATATTTGATCAACATGTTCAGAAGTTTTATGACGCACCTCCAAAGCAGGTGGGACCTCAACCCCCAAGCATCTAGCTCAGAGGTACACTTTGCCACAAGAACCTTTTAAATTTGAAGTCTCCCAGCAGCTTCAGTGGGATTTGAATCACCAAAGCATCAGTCTGGTCGTCTGGATTATTAATCCAGCAGCAGTTTGATGACGACCACACTGCACTTCCAACCAAAACAAAACTGATGATTTGCAGCATTTGCATCATTGTTGCATCACTGATGAAGTTAGCGCAGCAATTCTCAGCAAGCAATAAATGCAAAACACAGGTTGGTGGGAAAACCATCCCAGATTTCCCTGGACTCTTCAAGAAACTGTTACAAGCACAAGGGTGGCAATATGGCTCAGTGGTTAGTGTTGCTAACTCAATAACACCAGGGGCCCAGGTTTAATTTTACTCTCGGGCAACTATCTGTGTGGAGTTTGCACATTTTCTCCATATTGAAACGATACTGGGTAAACCCTCCTACTTAATTTAAACCAGCAACACAAAAGATTTATCCCATGCCGTAATCTGTGAAAATTTGAGAGGCCAACAACGATTTAAAGTAAAAATTAACAACTTCATTTCTTCAAGTATAACAGAGAGTAATTGACTAAAAACTATTTACAACTCCTTCCTCTAACCTATCTTTTATCTTCCCTTCTGTAATACTAGTCCAATAAAACCCCCAATTAAGATTTACCAATATTCAACTTTCCAAAAAAAAACAGCCAGCTGTCGAATCTCCTTTCTATATTTTCCTCTATCGAGTTGCTCTCCTGGTCTGTGTTGATGTTCTCTGTGCAAACTCCTTCTCTGGACAAGTACATCTCAGATAGTTCTGACTAGCAGCCTACATCTGTTGGTCTTCTGGCAGTTCTCATCCAACTGTTCAATTTTTCTCTGTCTTATACATCCAAAGCACTGGATTGTGTCATTGGCTTTTAATATTGTCAATATACCCAAGTCAAACTTGATTGGAGTTTGGTTTTTTTTTGAGGGGTATAATTTAAACTGATTGGCCGAATTCAAATTTGTTTTTGTCTCCAGGCAACCATCTGAACCACGTGTTACATTGTTATCTTATTCAGAACACTTGGTGCTGTCAGGCAGTTCTGCTAGCTTTTAACTCTCTGAAAGGTACAGTACACCCACACTTCATAACAGTATAGAGTCATAAGAGATGTACAGCATGGAAACAGACCCTTTAGTCCAACCTGTCCATGCCGACCAGATATCCCAAACCAATCTAGTCCCACCTGCCAGCACCCGGCCCATATCCCTCCAAACCCTTCCTATTCATATACCCATCCAAATGCCTCTTAAATGTTGCAATTACACCAGCCTCCACCACATCCTCTGACAGCTCATTTCATACACATACTACCCTCTGCGTGAAAAAGTTGCCCCTTAGGTCTCTTTTATATCTTTCCCAGCTCACCCTATGCCTATGCCCTCTAGTTCTCGACTCCCCGACCCCAGGGAAAAGACTTTGTCTATTTATCCTATCCATGCCCCTCATAATTTTGTAAACCTCTATAAGGTCACCCCTCAGCCTCCGACGCTCCAGGGAAAACAGCCCCAGCCTGTTCAGCCTCTCCCTATAGCTCAAATCATCCAACCCTGGCAACATCCTTGTAAATCTTTTCTGAACCCTTTCAAGTTTCACAACATCTTTCCGATAGGACGGAGACCAGAATTGGATGCAATATTCCAACAGTGGCCGAACCAATGTCCTGTACAGCCGCAACATGACCTCCCAACTCTTCTACTCAATACTCTGACCAATAAAGGAAAACATTCAAACGCCTTCTTCACTATCGTATCTACCTGCGACTCCATTTTCAAGGAGCTATGAACCTGCACTCCAAGGTCTCTTTGTTCAGCAACACTCCCGAGGACCTTACCATTAAGTGTATAAGTCCTGCTAAGATTTGCTTAGTATCTGTGTGTTTTTTTTCCCACAGTCCAAAGGTGGAGAAGTTAGCTGGATTGGCCATGCTAAATTGCCCACAGTGTACTAGGAATGTGTAGTGTCGTTAAATTAGCCATGAGGAATGCAGGGTTACAGAGACTGGTTGGGTTGGTCTTCAGAGGTTTGGTGTGGACTCGATGGGCTGAATTGCCTGCTTCCATACTGTAGCGATTTTATTCTCTTCACCCAGGAGAAATATAAGGTCACCAATGAATAGATAGTTTTGCTTTGCCCTTGTTAGGTTTAAGTATATTGCAAATGTTTTACTCAAAGGCTGCTCAAGGAGTCAGGATGATTGAAGTAGAAGAATGTGTGTTGAAGAATATGTCCAAATGAAGTTGGTAATCCTAACTACAGGTTTAAACACTGCTAACCTCATGCATGGCTACATTAAGATGTGTTCAGTAAATATCAACCTGTCCCATTCAGGGGTTAGGGATAGTTGAAGAGAATGGCCCTTGGATCTTCGACCATATCTTCTACGTGAGTAATTGGTAGGCTGCTTGAAGGCACAGTCAAGTACCTGGCCTGGTGTGGAACTGGTGAGCAAAGAACAGAAGAACAGGAGGCACACCTTTAAAACAAAAGATTCTTTCTTGCCTATAGCTTAAATTCCTTTCGAAAATTATTTGTGATTTACAAATATATAGACACAAACTGAGATCATCAAATTTTGAATGTTGATTTATTTGAGTACATAACTGTAGTGGTTCTGTTATTTGGACATAAAGTGTTCTCTTCTCCAATATTCTTTTCCTTTTTCTTTATTCCTTTAAAGGTTGTGTGCATTGCTGGCAAGGACAGCACTTGTTTCCATTCTTGAGCTGAGTGGCTTTCAAGTTCATGTGAAATGATATTGAAGAATCACCCAAAAGAGCTCCACTTCCTCATGCCTTTGCACGTCACTTCCTTACCTCCTGGGAAGGGAGTTAACCTAGTATCCTGACTGATATTTATTCTTTGGTCAACATCTTCAAAAAACAGATGATCTGCTAATGATCACATTGTTGTTTGAGGAGTTTGCTCTGTGCAATTTGCCTTTCACTTTTACAGTAGCTACATGTCAAAAGTTCCTAAGTGACTTTGGGATATCTGGGAGTCATGAAAATCATCTTTTCTTTCTTTATCGGCTTAGAGGATGTCATCGGCATACCAGTCATGCTTTAGACATCTTTCCCAAAGGAGGTTAACCTGAGCTGTACATTGTTCTAATTGTTGCTGAATCAATGTTTGTAGAAATTCCACTTATTTTTGTGTTGCGACTTGCAGACTGATCTTGTAAAATTAAATTAGAGTGGGTTTCCAGAAACAATGTTTGTGCACAGGTCAGCAGAGTTATTTCTGTTTGATTTTAAAAAAGAACTCTCTTATTGTCCATTGTGAAAGCAAGTACAGTGTTTCTTGACCATTCCTTCAACCTTTGAGAAATTCTTATGGCTGGTATTCTGAAAGGATAAAATGAAAAAGGTGGAAGAGTTTTCTCTGTTCACAATTATTATGCAATATGTTAGTTTAGTCAAGGAACAGAGTACTCAGCCACTTGAACCTGTTCCACCATTCAATGAGATCATGACTGATATGTGGCCTCACACTATTTTAACAAAAAATTATATTTCTCAGATTTTAAATTAACAAGGAATTCTTTGCAGCTAATTGAAAATCTCACTGGCCAAGTCTTAGGACGACATGGTGAAAAAATGTACTGCTGCCACTCAGAAGGACAAGAGCAGCAAGTACATAGAAATAGTACCACCTGCAAGTTCGTCTCCAAACCACTTACTGTCCTGACCTGGAACTACCCCGGTGCTCCTTCACTTTCACTGGATTATAATCGTGGAATTTCATTCCTAACAGTACTGTGGGTGTACTTACACCCAAGGTCAGTGGTGGTTCAAGGAAACAGCTAACCCAACACAATGTGGGGACAGGCAGCAAATGCAGGCCCAGCTAGCACTGGCCATATCCTGTAAAAAAGCGAATAAAAAATGTTCTTCTGAGCACAGCACTCTTTTCACATTCTGGGTGGTGACACAATAGATTCCATTTATAAACCTTGCAGTTCATGTTGCCTGCAGTGGACCAGGGCGAGGTGCGCTGCTTGCTTTTCTGCCTTACCAGTCAAGTAAGTAGTGCATGGAGAAAATTAACATGCCCTGAAGGGATGAAGAAATAATCCAATCTTCATAGATGTAATTTTCATTAGGACCCATTATTTGTGAGATGACCCTTCTTTTTTAATTCTCAAAATCCAACAGTAGCCCTGTAATCCTTGAAATGCATTCTTTGCAAAATGTGAAATTTAACACTGCCCACAATACAGAATTATCATGGGAAAAGTGAGTAATAGGTAGCATTACTGTGATGAAATAATATAATCTGGTAAATTGAAAAGAATTCGCTGTTTTTAAGAAAAATTGCAATAAACTGTTATCTTCCTATGGCTGTATTAGAAGAGTTCATATTATTATTGCTATGGAGATTATACCATAGTTCCTTTGATTCTAAACTAAAAACTGTATTCAGGCTAATTCTTCCCTCGTATTTAGCAATGTGCCACTCATTTGGGTTTATCTCAAAAGCCAAGCTTCAAATCATAATTTGTGTTCAGCAACTGATGTGCTTAAAGAGTGCCTTTGTGAATGTTTTTTTTTCCCAGAATATTGTACCTTAACTGCCTATATTTAGATCGAAATTGCTTTTCTAAGTGCATGAACTCTAAATTGCCTTATCTGTGTTGAGTGGAATTTGCATTTTGACAATCTTTCACACTTAGCTCATTCAGTGAAAGATGACTAAGCTGCTTTCAAATATTTTAAAGAATACCCGTTTCTCTTACACTTCCATCTGATGAAGCAAGCCTTTGCAGTTTTTCTCTGAATTTCATTTTCTGGCAGAATGCTCAACTATTTTATATAAGTTACGTTGTTGTTAAACATATTTCTGAACTCAATTCAAGTCAGATTTGATAGTCTTTTACACTCATTCGCCTGGATTCACGTGACAAGGAATGAATATTAAGTTCAATACATGGTTCCAAGATACAGCTCAGGGGGCATTCCGTGGTGTGTTATTGAACCCAACAGATCACAAAGATACTGTGTTCAATCCCTACTCCTTTTTTGGCGAGCTATAATGCAACTTATGGGCTTAGAAGTACAAAACAAAGCAAGCAAGGCTCATGGATTGATTATTAGAAATCCCTACTGAATGATGTATGTGTGATCAACAGGTAAAGTCATGAGTAGGTTACATTGTGAGTTCTGAAAGGTAAACTATCCAAGCCACATTCTTTGGACCCAAAATTCCATTGTGTTTCCAGCAATCTTCCAGCTTTCCAGGAGGGAAGTGCCATTTTTCTGGTCAACAAAATGGAGCAGGAGCCCTTTCCACAATCTACCTGCTGAATCCTCTTGCATTTCATTTCAGCACAATTAAAGACAGCCAGTGGTGCTGCAGCTTTTAGCTTTCTGTTTCAGCATTTGCAATCATAAGTGAGTAATTTATAGTGCAAAATATAGGCACATAAATTACAGCAGTGCAGCTTTTGAAGGTTTCCCTGTTAAGTTCAATTGCTCAAAGCTATGTAGTTGCTCAAATGGCCAGCTAATAACAATGCAAGATGGGGGCAGGGTATCTAGGTTAATTATGACACAAATAATGTCGCTCCTTAACCAAGATCCAAGCAGCAAATCTTCCCAGCCACTGAACTAGTGACATAGTTGGGAAAATTGCCTGGGATGGCCATTGAGGAGCTTGTTCACCTAAGAACAAAAGGTCCCAGTTTCAACACAAGTGTTGAATGGCAAGATGAGATTCCTGCCACTGAGCAACGAGAGACCTAATTTCATGCATCAGCAAAAAGTAACTTCTTTGCTATGACATCATCTCCCCAAAAATGACAATTATAAAATGCCAAGCAGCAGAACTAATTAATTAAACCTTGTTTGACTTTTCATTTAAGGAGCAGGACGAGAGAGAGAGACAAAATAGGGTAACATTCTGAGGAAGGGTCACCGGACCCAAAACATAAATTCTGATTTCTCTCCACAAATGCTGACAGAACTGCTGAGATTTTCCAGCAGTTTCTCTTTCTGTAATATTTTGGTTACCAGTCTAAGGGGAAGAGGTTGAAACTTTATTGCTGGAACAGCACAGCAGGTCAGGCAGCATCCAGGGAACAGGAGATTCGACGTTTCGGGCACAGGCCAAAGAAGGTCCAGCATCTGCAGACCTCACTTTCTCCCCTAAGGGGAAGAGGACCAAGGCCAAAATAAAAACTCAGTTTTCACCTCAGATGGCACATACTCCAAACTGGCTTCACCAGAATTCATACAAAAATGGGTGTGGAAAGCAGGCTGACTTCAGAATGGATTTTCTTTCTCTTCTGATCTCATGCATGAATAAGCTTTTTGAGAGGAAGGAGGAAGAGATGAGGGAAAGTGTGCGTGCATGTCTGCACCAAACAGCCTATGTGTAGCTGTCTGCCTCACTTTTAATGGTTCTTTTATCTTCTCTCGCTCTCTCATTCTCTCTCACCCCCATTCTCTCTCACTCCCCAGGGATCTTTTAATGATTTGAAGCTTGTTGTAACTATAATATAAACAATTAACTGTGTTGTTCTGTTGGCTCAATGCCGTGATACCTCATACAATTAAATGCACTGAGTCATATTTAACACCCACTACAATATTTCTTCCGCTGTGGTTTACCAGTTCACTGGGGGTACTTCATCTTTCCTGATGAAGGGCTTAGGCCCGAAACATCAATTCTCCTGCTCCTCAGATGCTGACGGACCTGCCATGCATTTTCAGCACCACACTCCCGACTTGTACTTCGTTCCACACCTTATAGAGCAAACCATTAGTGGAAACACATTGCACACTTCAAAATATTTGGACAGATTTAGGGAAGGCGATACGTAGTGGCAATGTCAATAAACTAGTGATCCAAAGTCCCAGGCCAATGTTCTGAGGACATGGTTTCAAATCCCACTGTCGCAGATAGTGACATTTCAATTCATTAAAAATCTGGAATTAAAAAGCTGCCAAGTCACAACTAATGATTATCATAAATGCCCATCTAGTTCGCAAATGTAATTTTGGGAAAAAACCTGTTGTCCTTCCCCAGTTTGGCCAACATATGACATCTCTACACAGTAATGTTGTTGACTTTTAACTGCCTTCTGGGTAATTAGGGATGGGCAATAAATGTTGACTTCAGTTAATGATGCCCACATCCCCTGAATGATTTTTTTAAAAAAAGATAAACTTTAATAGGATGCCCCATGTGCTTTTCTCTGGTAAGTTCGCTGGCAAGTGATGTCTGGTTCCTTTTAAAAGCATCAGGATTACTGATAAGATACAATAAATGTTTATTTATTGATTAATTACTGGAGATTAATATCATTGGGGGGGGGGGGTCAGCAAGGCTGTGAAGGTGGCAAGAAGGAAGAGTTTGGGTTAGGAATCATCTAGCACAGGATCACACCATCAAAACAGGAGGAGGGAAGAGATCAGCTTCGAGGATAGAGGCAAGTTATTTGGTTGTTTATCTTCCTTAACCTATGCCCATCTCTGAAATGGAAAGCTCCAACAGAACAGAACCCACATGGGTCCTAATTCCCACCATCAGGTAAGTAAGTGCAAAGGGACTGAGGGAATCTTGTGCATCTGATTCAGGCAGCGATTGCTGTTGTTCACAACAATAGCAATCATTGGCCAATTAGCCTGCCGTTCGAGAAGACATGCACACCAAATTGGTTGTTTTGGATACTGACCATCCTGATTGCCAGATTACTTGACCAATGAGCCTGGACTACCCTGAGTGACCAGGCCCTGATTATTGGTACAACCTGCAAATCCATCTTTCTGGCTCTGCCAGTGACGTTCCTTCCCAAGTTAATTGGACATGCAATTGTCTGGAGGATAATCTGGACCAGTAAAATTTGCCTGATATGCCCACCTTTGCCTGGCCTGCTATGAACAAAGGTCAGTTGCAGCATTCCGATAGTAATGAATTTGCAAGAACAGTGTAAATCTGACATGTTTTTCTTTCAATTCAGCCACAACTCTTGAAAGGGAGTAAACCATCTCAGTACTGAGGTGGTTAAAATCCCCATGTACATTGATATGTTTTAAAAAGATATTTTACTTTCCCATGAGCAACATAAAGGAATTGCACAGACTTTTATAGTAAAAAACAAACTGAAAGCAGCATTGATTCAGCACAAGGGGCAACTAGTATTCGAAACTTCAGAAATATGTTCCCTGATAATTTTTTTTTACATGGCTAAAAACCATGATATTGCAGTATACTTCACTGCCCACTCTGCATAGAATTTGCAGAGTTTACAAGAGCACTTCACCACCACTGTCTGCGTCAAACTGGTTTGCTTCACATTTATCTGAAACATAACACTGAGTGACCGTAAAAGGCATTCCTCACAGTTGCCACAGAAATCCCAAACCAATGACCAACGCTAAGTCTGGTCTATTGGACTATTTACTCTTTCCCCTGAACGCTTGCATGGCCACGCAAGGATGAATCTTATTATCACCAAAGTGGGTCTCTACAACCAGAGACTGTCTTCCCTCCTGTTTTTTTCCTGGTAATCGTAAAATGAAACATATTCTTCTCTGTGCTGGCCACATCAACTCTCGTCTTTCATCTCTGGGAACTCACCACCTCTCTTTGATTCTGTCTAAAGTTTCAGGGACTTAAGCTGTGTCCACAGTTAACCATAGCTGTTCATATCTTTCAACAGTTTTCACCTTTCTCTTATTAATTCATGATCTAGGCCCTTTTTGATTTGATTTGGTTTATTGTAGTCACATGTAGCAAGACCAACATTATTTGAAGTTACGGTCCATTTGTCAGTCTAATAATGGCAGGGAAGAAGCTGTTCTTGAACTTGTTGGTGCATGTATTCAAGCTTCTATTCCTTCTGTCTGACAGAAGAGGTTGTAGGAGGGCATTACTGGAATGAGAGGGGTCATTGATGATGTTGGCAGCCTTTCTCCAGCAACAGGAAATGTAAATGGAGTCCCTATATGGGAGATTGGCTTCCATGATGGTCCGGGCTGTGCACACAACCTTCATATGGTCCTGGACAGAGGAGTTGCTACCCCAGGCCATTGTGCATCCGGCTAGAATGCTTTTTATAGTGCATCTGTGCAAGTTGATGAGAGTCCTTATGGACATGCCACTTGAGGAAGAAGAGGTGTTTTTATGACTTCATCGACCATCACATTCACATGTAAGTCCGAGATAGGTTGTCGATTATTGTCAGTCCAAGGAACTTGATGCACTCAACCCTCTCCACCTCAGCTTCATTGATCTAGTCAGGGGCGTGTCCTCCTCTTTTCTTCCTATCACCATGTTAAGGAAGCTACCTGGCTTCGGTGCTGGGCAGAACTTACCACTGATCACCTGACTGTCTTCATCATTTCATTTTAACTAAAACTAAAGAGTTTAAAAAATAATCTTGTAAATTAGCATCAGTAACATGGGAAGAGTAATTTATGGAAAAGGCAGGAAATCCGTTCATGATTTGGGCTCTGGTTCTGCTAATGCTTCTAAGCAACTGAAAAACAAGTTCAATTACTAAAAATATATTTGCAGGGTTGAAAACAAAATTCTGGGTTGTCAGGGCAACACAGGGGGAGTTCACACAGCATCTGTCTTTGATATACTGCACTTCCCCAAAATGGAGAATGATCTGTTCTTCTGCAGTCTTGCAAATTGAGGGATAATATCTTCCGATGGTCAAGATTCTGCTTTGAAACGTTTTCCACCAAAATGTATGTCTTGCTTAACCTACGTTTGTGAGGACTGCAGTAGAATTTCTAACATTTATGAGCTTGTTCCAGGAATGGGGATCCATTAAGAAATGGCACTATGCCAATTGCATTAAATCTCAAAATGTAATGGTCATTGTGGACATTGTACAAAAGACAAATTATACTTATTCAGAACTCCACAAACCTTCTAAAAACACAATCAGTCCATTACAACCAATCGAAAAAAATGAGGAAAAAAGACCAGGAGCATTTCGAAAGTGTATATTCTCAACATTTTGATGAGGGAAAGTAACAAAAGGTTCCACTTGTGTTGCTGCTGCTCTTTGAACAAGGTTATATTGTCCTTGGTTTTTTTTCAGAGGGTTCTTAAACGCAGAGACTCTGGGTGGTCTAGGTTTGAAGGGTCTTAGAGCCAATGTGATTACAGCTAACAGATACTGCCTCAGACAAAAACTTTAAAAGTTTAAAAAATAATTGGACAATGAAAGGGGAATGGTCAGTTCTCTCAGATCAGCTTTGGTTTGGTTTGGTTTTAACAGGCAGTCAGTTGTGAAGGTGCTGGGCCCAAAGAAGCAGGTCCAGGCTGATCGTTCCTCTCTCTGACATCTCTCCTGTAAGACTCTGTGTTTGATTTAACCTTTTTTGACAAGGGGTGTTTATGGTGATTGTTACAAGTATTTGGTGCAGCATCATTAAATTGGGATAATCTGTTGGGTTTTCATTTGGTAATCTTGCAAATAATCTTGCAACCTTCATATGGTCCTGGGCAGTGCAGTTGCCATACCAAACTAAGTGGTTGGGCCAGCTACTGTACTCCTGGAATGCCCATTCATACCTGCTTAAAACAACAAGCAAAGTTAGGATCTGGACTACTTTCATGAAATGTTTTGAGGGATCTGGCCTGGTCCATAGTACACTACAGTGTGTGTTTGGGGAAGTGCAGTATATCAAAGACAGATGCTGTGTGAACTCCCCCTATGTTGCCCTGACAACCCAGAATTTTGTTTTCAACCATGCGAATATATTTTTAGTAATTGAACTGGTTATTGGTGAGCAGCAATGTGATAAAGGGAGTCAAATGCTTGTCTCTCCCCTTCAATGAATAGTGGCATGTCCTTGGTGACTGCTCCATGTGGTGATACACAGGAATCTTATCCCTTGCTGCCAGAATTTCGGAGGACTTCCTTGGAGGTTTGTCACCCAGGTACTTACCCTGACACTCACAAACCAAACTTTCAGCTTTGGGCATATTGCTCCATTGCTTTGTGGATTGATGGGGAGCGTTGAAGACTAAAGGAGTGAACACTGACAAAAAGTCTGGAGTGGAGCCCAAAGAAAGGGTGATGTCTAAATATATCATCCTCCCAGCAGTCCCTCCAAGCAGTGGTCCTCAGCATTCTGTTGGACTCAACCTGGGTGTCAAGATGGAAATCCTGATGTTGTGGCAGCCCAGGCTTGCACACTGGAGAGGATAAGAACACAAGGAACAGCAGTAATGAGTGATAATCCCAAATCAATTGGTGTTGAGAATGTCAAGAATGAGAGTTATGTCTAATGGCACGCAAGACCATCATGTCCCACTGGGTGTTGACCCATGACAGCACATCTGCTTTAATGGATGCTTGAAATTCAAATGGCTAGAATCCATCACACCAGCAAACAAATCTTAAAAAGGGGCACAATACAATTTCTTTGATTGGCAAGCTGGAATATCAGGACAATGTACACAGGACAAATTACAGCTGTGATTGATATGAGTCTTCATGGACTATGACACAGCATCTCCACAAGAATTAAGCTCACCAAAAGCAGATCACAAACAGAAGCCAGTTAAGTTTAACCAGGCCCAAAAGCTTGAGAAGCTAAAACCTTCTTTCCAAACAAAATATGCCAAGAGGTATCCCAGATACATTGAAGATCAGGGTATTGGCAACAATGTGTTCTGACCATCGTTGGGTGTGACTCCCTGACCAGCATGATTACTGCACACAGCTATTATGCTGCTGTCAGCAATACAAATCATTCCCTGGTGTGCAATGGATTGAAAATCCAAGCCTTGAATATTTCTTTTAATTTAAAAAAAAATGCCATCCTCACTCCTAGGTCAGCTATACTGCTTGCCCAGATAAAAATATGCAGTTGTGTAACTCAATTGGACAGATGCTGTTAGGTATTCTGACACCGAGTGCAAAAGTGAAATAAAAATATTTTGTGGCACACTTTGCAGTACTGCACTTTCACTCAATGGGAAGTAACAGCAGAAAAATGCTGATTGGTGCAGGACTAACATCGCAATGATGGAACCTAGAAATCAAGCCAAATGTTCTACAGCCTCACAGCTGACTGGCTTTCGGTGCAGTGCATTCAGCAGAATTTGCCGTATCAGAGTCAGGCACTTGAAACATACTGGGTGATGTTGAACACAGAGCTGACCAGCACCTTACCAGTTGGAGTGTTGCTACCAGTATGTTACAGAGATCTGTAGAAGAATCAAACTGAAAGATTTCAGTCATCAAGTTAATCTGAAATAAAAATAAGTGTAGCTGCTTGACGCAAAAAGATATGACAATGATTGTTATTTAAAATGGCATTATCATAAGGACTACATTAAAACATGATGCTTCCATTCTCTTCTAGTGTGTTGTCCATATTAGATTTGGCAATTTAAGCAATTGAAGCCTCAAAGTATCTAAATATATATGTTTGTCCCTATTTCATGTTTTAACACAGACGGCATGATGTTTATTTTGAATGGTTCAGTGCTGCAACCTAAATAATGAACAGCCAAATTGAAAAACCACACTCAACGTTCATCTGTTCAATATGCCAGCTGTTTTCACAGCAGAATTGTTTTTTTAACAATTTCACAGCTGCAATCTGCCTTCGGGTACGTCATCAAAATTGTTATTCTCCATGGAGCCAAGTGCTGGTCTGCTTTCCAATCATTTGCGACATTACAGTTGAACTTCAGGTGCATCAACTTCACATCAGGATCATGAACAGGCACCCTGACTGATTATCTTTTCATGGGATGTGAGCATCAGTGTCCTTGCAATGGAGTGGCTTGCCAGGGCAGTAGCTGAAAGTAATGAGGGGCCAGTCCAGGATAGGACAGTAGATTTCCTTCCCTGCTGAGCAATAGTAAGCCAGATGGGTTTTTACAACCATTAACAGTTTACATTTTGCAGTTCAATTATAGAATTGTTAATTGAGTTTTTTAATTCACGAGCTGCCATCATGGGTTTGAACTGACTTTCCCATAGTAGTAGCCTGGGTCTTAGGATTCCTGGTCAAGCAACATTACCACTGCATCCTTATTCCTTGGAGATACCAAGGTCTATGTACAGTTCTCACAGTCTTACTGCAGCACTGCCAGATACACAATAAATAAATAATTGTTGTTTGATTAACACTTGAAACCATATGGGAGGCAAGGATCAGCACTTTTTGAAACTGGAACAGAGGGTAAGGAAAGGAAACTGACAAGGTAAAAACTACTTCAGGTCAAGCAGGACCTTAAAGTGCCATCCGACAGTCTTCACAAATCTTGACTTGAACTGAAGCAGCATGTACTTAAACAGGGAGCTGAATCCTGCCACACCGCAGTGAGCAGTAAAGAAGTTTAACTGCACAGCTGCATGAATACTTTATGTGATCAGTTCTTTTGAACATTACAAAGTGCTCAACATGTTAGTTTTAAAATGCCTTTGGGCATTTACAAGATCTGGGTTCATTTTTGCATTTCGGTTTCTACTTTTTTTAACAGGCCCCTCAATTGTTCTGCTCCTGCATTGTCCCATATGCTGGCCACATTATGATCTCTCACAAAGAAATCAGATAATGTTTCTACTGTGTGGGATATAGATAAAGCAGTGTTACTTCTGCAATCATAACTATTTATGCAAGGTAAATGAACTCACACCAGTGTATAATTGTTTCAGCCAAGAGCTGAGTTAACAAGAACAAAAACTATGTGAAGGAAATATATAATTGTTTTTGTATTAGTTAAAATGTGCATACAAGAATGAAATGTGCCTGCAAACAATGGTAGATGTTAAGGACAAATAGATAAGGTGCTCTGAGTGGGGGGGGGGAGGCGGTGTTTAAGCTAGATATGCCTGTCCAAACTGTTTCCCGATTCAGCAAAGAAAAACACAATCAAGAGGTCATAAGGCTTAGTATGGGCAAAGAATAAAAGGAAATATTGCTTTGGCAAGCACGGAAACAGATGGCAGTGAACAAGGATACATAACAATAAGAGCACAGAGGGAGGTGGTCACACGGCCTTGTGAGGCCAGAAATAAGCATTTTGTCACAGACAAGGCCGGATGATTTCAGAGGTAAACAAGAGTAGTGGGCGTCAGGCTTAGAGTAGTGGGAAATGGAAACAGGGGAGGAGCAATGGGAGGAGGGAAGGGAAACGAGTTACATAAATATTGTGTACCCGTTAAACTCGGTGTGTGTGACTACCTTGTAAATAGTAGACACCACACCCCTCTTGCAAGAGCGTAATAAATGATACTACTGCTTCAGATCTTGTCTCGGACTGAAATTATTGAATTGAGTGAGCTTCGTTTCTCACACACTGGGACCTGGTTATAATAATAAGAAGTGTGGATCCAGCGGTGATGGGTGAGATCCTGAACAAACATTTCACGTTTGAACTTACTTGGAGAAAGACTGGGGAAGTCAGGGAAAAAACACAGTGATGTCTTCAAAAGACTCCACATAACTGAACAGGAGGTACTGAAGGTTCTAAAATGCAGAGAAGATGGACAAATCCTTGGGAACTAATCAAGTATATCCCAGGATATTGTGGGAAGCTCAGGAAGACATTGCGGGGTCCCATAAAGAGATATTTCTGTCACTGACAGCCACGGGTGATAAGCTGGAAGCCTGTAGGGTGGATAATGTTGTGCCAGTATTTAGGAAAGGCTGCGAGGGAAAGCCAGGGACAGAAACACCAGTTAGCTTGATATCAGTAGTGTGTACGTTGTTGGAAGTGATTCTGCGGGACAAGAGTTGATTAGGGATAGTCAGCACAGCTTTGGAGTGCTGTGTAGAATTCTGATCATCATGATTTAGAGAGCATTTCCTGAAACTGTAAATGGAGCAAAGATTGACAAAGATGTTACTGATACTGGAGGGTTTGACAGAAGCGGAGAGGCTGGATAAGCTGAAAAGCAACATGGAGGGAATGGGATAGGTTTGGCAGATAAGGTTAAGGAGAATGCAAATAATTTTCTACAGCACACGTACAAAAAAGCAACTGAAGAGACACTAGGGCCCCTCAAAGATCAGTGAGGCCATCCAAGTGTAGAACCACAGGGATGGGCGAGACCCTAAATGAATATTTTATGTCAGAACGCACTGTGGACAAAGACTAGGAAACAAAGGGAAAGAAACGGTGATGGTTTGTAAAGAGTCCCCATTACAAAAGAGGTGGTGCTGGAGGTCTTAGAACACAAAAGTCGAGAAAGCCCTAGGTCCTGAACAAGTGTATCCCTGAACAGTGTGGCAAAGTAGTGGCAGGGACACGAGTAGAAATATTTATATCATTGTCTTTCGTATTTCCACTGGGCGTAGGTGGCTGAGGGGTGACCTTATAAAGGTTTAGAAAACCATGAGGGTTACAGGAAAGTTGATTAGCCAACGTCTTTACCCCAGGGTAGTGGAGTCCATCACTAGATGGGATTGAACTGCAGAAGGAGAAGGTGTTAGCAATTCTGGAAAGTGTGAAAAAAAGTCCCCTGGGCCAGATTGGTTTATCCTTGGCTTCTCTTGGAAGCCAGGAAGGAGATTGCCGAGCCTTTGGCTTTGATCTTTATGTCGGCATTGTCTACAGGAATAGTGTCAGAAGCTAGAGGACTGCAAATGTTGTCCTCTTGACCAAGAAGGGGAATAGAGACAGCCCTGGTAATTATTGAGCTGTGAGCCTTACTTTGATTCTAGGTAAAGTGTTGGAAAGGCTTGTAAAAGCTAGCATTTATAATCATCTGAAGATGAATAAGTTGATGTGTGATAGTCAGCACGGTTTTGTGAAGGGTAGGTCATGCCTCACAAACCTTATTGACTTCTTTGAGGTGATCAAACAGGTGAATGTGGGTAAAGCAGATGTCGGTAGTGAAGATGAGCAGAGAGATCACTTCGTCCATGTACATCGATCCTTGAAAGTTGTCACTCAGTTTGATAGGGTTGTTAAGAAGGCATTCAGCATGTGAGCTTTTATTGGTACAGGGATTGAGTTTCAGAACCATTGGATAATGCTGCAGCTGTACAAAACTCTGGTGTGGCCACATTTGGAGTGTTGCCTATAGTCCAGGTTACTGCATTAGAGGAAGGATGTTAAACATTTGGAAAGGGTTCAGAGGAGATTTAATCGGATGTTACCTGGTACGGAGGGAAGGAGTTATGAGGAAAGCTGAGGGACTTGAATCTGTTTTTGCTCGAGAGAAGACATTTGAGGCCAATTAATTGAGACATATAAGATAATCAGAGGGTTAGATGCGTTGGACAGTGAGAGCCTTTTCCCTCAGATGGCGATGCCTAGCACGAGGGAAGATAGCTTTCAATTGAGCTAGATATTAATATTATTATTAATTAATAGATATGGGACAGTGTTAGGTGCATTAGTCAGAGGGAAATGGGTCTGGGTGGGTTACTCTTCGGAGGGTCGATGTGGACTGGTTGGGCTGATTACCTACAGGAGACAGAGAAATAGACAGAATGGGAAGTTAGACTGATCCAGTGAGGGATTCGCATGGAGAATGGCACTGAGTCCCACTGAGATCTGGAAAATCCCAGTCTCCATCCCTGGCCTGTGCTGTTGTCTCTCTCTGGAGTGGAGACTTCAATTGGCTCAGGATCTGGAGTAGCTGAAAGAGCTAGAGACGCTGACAGAGGCAGCAATTAGACCCTCACAGTGAGGGATACCACTGGTTTCAGTGCTCAGGGATGAGCAACCATTGAGCAGGTGAAATGATGGCCTAGTGGTATTATTGCGAAAGCATGTATCCAAAACCTTACTCAATGTTCAGTGGAGGCAGGTTTTAATCCCACCATCAGAAAAGATGGAATTTGCAATCATTTTTTTTTTAATTGCAATCAACAATCCATGAATAACTACAAAATCATTGCTGATGTCCAAAATAACGTTTGTTCATCAAAAAGACACTTGGGGACATCGACCATCCTCAGTGGTCTGCACGACATACTCACAGCAAAGTGATTGCCTTTCAATTACCTTCTGAAATGGCCGAGCAAGCTACTCAGCTGAAGGGCAGCTAGGGCTGGGCAAGAAAGGCTGGTCAGCCAGAGACACCCACATCCCATACCTGATTTTTAAAATAATCCATTAGGATAGTCCCACTTGAACTGTGCTGGGAGCAGTGTCCTGGCCAATCATGTCGTTAGTTTTATGGACAGGACTTTAAACTGACAGAGAGGATGCAGGGACAGGGTTCAGATGAAAGGAGCTTTCCAAACCCAAAAGAAAAGGTGAAGCATTGAAACAGCATGGGAATGTGGCTGCTGACAAACAGAAAGTTACAGCATGGGACAGAGTTTAACGAAAACTGGATGTCAGTGAATTAGGCTGTGACAGGAAATTGTAGGAAACAGTAACTTGTTTTTTTTTTAAATGAACAAAGTCTCTGCAATAAGGTAGATGGATTTGTGACACAGAGATAAAAGAGATTTAGACACCAGGGAGACGTGGTTACAGAGCGAACAAAAGGTGGACATAAATATTCAATGGTTCACAACCTTGTGGAAACTCAAGCAAAATGGGCAACGCTAACAAGAATGGATAACAAAGGCATTACAGAGAAAGCATTTGGCCACAGATCATGAAGTAGAGTCAGTCTGAATGTAAATTCTGGCTATTACTTGCCAAGGACACAAACAGCAGAACAGTTTTAGCCACTGAACAGTGTTTCATTGCTCATCAAGGCATTAAACAAGAACTCATTGGAATTTTAATAAAGGCATAATGATAATTCAGTAAAACTTCAGAATTCATATAATCTGGGACAATCACACTGACAACAGTGATTTTGGAAGAGGAGTTTGGAGAAACGTTTTTCGGTGTTTCTTTGAATACCACATTGTGCAACTGGCTAGGGACGTAACTATCTCAGAGCGATCATTGTGTGATGAAACTTAGTAAATGAGTAATGTCACCTGGAGAGATCCCCTGGGAAATTGTGAGAAAGTGCAGTTTAAAGAAATATATAGTTTTAAAGTGAATCACAGAAAGGACAAGCTACAACTAAAAACAAAAATAGCCAATTACCTGTGTTTGATAGGAGAACTGACCAAGGTAAACAGGCGAAACAGACTGAAACGTGTCTGTAAACAGTGGAAAACATTTGAAGGAACAGTGTAAAACACTCAACAAAAGGGCATTCCATTGCAACAGACAAAACCTTAACAAGAAACTCACACCTGTCCCTCATTCAGAACAAAATCGATCATATTAGATTTTGAGGCTGAGAAGATCACCAAAAATTACTTAAAATCCTGAAGTAAGAGAATGTTTTAGGAGTAATTGTTAAACGGATTACAAAGAGTCTGCTGGCAGGGGGAAGGCAGTGGGAGGGGAATCATTGTCAGGTTTTATTGTCACAATAGGAACAGGGAGAGGTGAAGGTGCTGGAGGTGGTGAGAGTGTTCCAGAGAGGGGCTAGGGCCTGAACAGTGTTATAAAGCCAGTACGAATTGCTGTAGCTGGACGGGTTTGCAGAAGTAGGGACCGATATATGTATTTTTATTTATTCATTCATGGGATGAGGATGTCACTGATTGGACTAGCATTCTTTGCTCCACTGCTAATTCCCCAGAGGGCAGCTCAGAGTCAGCCATATTGCTGTGGGTCTGGAGTCACATGTAGACCAGACCAGGTTAGAATGTCAGATGCCCTTCCCTAAAGCAGGTAAGTGAACTAGATGTGTTCTTCCTACTGATCAACAATGGTTTCATGGTGACCACACCAATGTCTTGTACAGATACACCATGCTATCCCAACTCCAACTCTCAATGCTCTGCCCAATGAATGTAAACATCCCAAACAGCATCTTCACCAGCCTGTCTACCTGTGACACCACTTTCAAAAGAACTGTGTACCTGCATCCCTGGGTATCTGATTGACAACACTACCCAGGACCTGAACATTAACTGTACAATCCTGCCCTGATTTGTTTCACCAAAATGCAACATTTCACACTTATCTAATTCAACTCCATCTGCTATTCTTCAGCCCACTAACCCAGCAGTACTGTTCATCCTGTTGTATCATAGATAACCTTCATCACTGTCCACTTTACCACCAATTTCAATGTCACCCAAAACAATTACTTACCAGGAAACCAATACTCTCATCCAAACCATTTATCCAAATGACAAACAACAGTGGGCCCACTCCACCGCTGGTCACATACCTCCAGTCAGAAAACCAACATGTCTCCCATCACCCTCTATCTCCTACAATCAAGCCAATTTTGTATCCAGTTGACTAGCTCCTCCTGAATGTCATATTCTTTTAAACTGATTTGAGCTTATTACCCAGTTTGCCAAACAGAACGTAGAACACGGAACAGTACAGCACAAGACCCTTCAGCCATGATTTCATGCCAAACTTTTATCCGACTGTAAGATCAAACTAACCTACATACCCTTCATTTTACTATCATCCATGTGCCTACCCAAGAGTCTATTAAATGTCCTGAAAATATCTAAGTTTACTACCACCATTGGCAGTGCATTCCAACCACCTACCATTCTCTCTCCTCCATTCACCTTACAATTATGCCGCCTTGTAATAACCATTTATTCCATAGGAGGAAACGTCTCTGACTATACACTCTGTGCCTCTCATCATCTTGTTCACCTCTGTCAAGTCTCCCCACACCGTTCTTCACTCCAATGAGCAAAGCCTTAGCTCTCTCTACCTTCCTTCATAAGAAATTGCCCTCCATTCCAGGCAGCATCCTGGTAAATCTCCTGTGTACGCTCTCTAAAGCTTCCACATCCTTCCTGTAAACAGGGGACCAGAACTGAACACAATGTTCCAAGTGTGGTCTCAACAGGACGCTATAAAGATGCAGTAAAACCTTACGGCTCTTAAAATCGATCCCCTTGCTAAGGAAAGCCAACACAACATATGCCTTTTTAACAACCCTATCAATGTGCGTGGCAACTTGAGGGATCTCTGGACATGGACCCCATGATCTCTCTGTTCCTCCACAGTGCCAAGTATTCTGCCTTTCACCCTGTATTCTGTATTCAAATTCGAACTTCCAGAATGAATCACTTCACACTTTTCCAGATTGAACTCCATCTGCCACTTCCAGCCCAGCTCTGCGTCCTGTCAATGTCCCATTGGAACCTACAACAGCCCTCCACATTACCCACCACTCCACCAACCTTCATGTGATTGGCAAACTTACTAACCCACTCTCCAACATCCACATCCAAGTCATTTATAAAAATCACAGACAGCAGAGTCCTAGAGCCGATTGTTACAGAACACCACTGGTCACTGAGCTCCAGGCTCAATACTGTCCATCTGCTGCCACCCTCTGTCTTCTCTGGGCCATTCAATCCTGTATCAAGACAGACAGATTTCCCTGTATCCGATGCCTCCTTATTTTCTGAATGAGCCATCACCATACTCTGTCACATCGCCAAAGAATTCAATAACATTTGTGAAGCATGACCTGACCCCTCACAAACCCATGCTGACTGTCTAAAATTTAACTATGGTTTTCCAAGTAGTCATAAATCCTGTCCCTCAGAGTCCTCTCAAATAATCTGCACACCACAGACATAAGATTCAACCTGTAATTCCCAGGATTCTACCTCCGTAACATGGCTCGGACTCTACAAATCTTCCCTCCTCTGCCATGTTCCCCAGAAGGGCACTGGAGGGTGGTGGGGGTTACAAAGTCAGGGAGGTATATCAGGACAGGAGGGTTGCAGACATTAGGAGGTTTGCAGTGCCAAAAGGAGGCTTCAGTAATTGTGAGGTTTCATGGTGATGAAGGCATTTGAGGAGGGAGGGAAGGAGGATTGTAGAGAAATGAGAGATTTCACAGTTTAGGTGTTTTGTTAGGGCTGCAAGAGGTTACTGAGTTGGGAAGGGTTTAAGCACTGGTAGATATTACATAAACATGTGGTTTTGGTTGCAATGCAGGAAGAGGATGCAGGAAGCTGGAGAGTATGGGGTCTGAATGAGGTTACATAAATAGGAAGAGTTGTCAGGAGTGGAGGTGTTTACAGAGACAGCAATGGTCTGATCTGGAGCAGAGGACCCAGATTGGGAGAGATGTGGGGATTGGAGGTGGTTTCACAGGGAGGGAGGACCATAGATCCACAGGAGGTTACAGAAATGTGGAGAGCTGTAGGGCTGACGGGTTCATGGAGTTGGGAATGTTGGGAGGGATAGAGATGTTTACAGGGATAAGGATGTTTGTAGGACAGGGCTGGATTACACAGACAGGGAGTGTTTTAGGGAGCTGAGCAGATTACAGAGATGAAGATGTTTGTATCGACTGGAAGAACAAACAGAGATATGGAGGGTCGTTGTGACTGTAGATGTTTATAGATATAGGAAGGCTTAGGTTCTGGGGGTTGTTTAGACATGGAAGCTGTGGAATCTGCATTCTTTTTTTAGAGATTGGGGTAGCAATTTTGGTTGGAGACAGTTTCACAGATAAGGGAGTATTGCACAAACAGACGGAAGTTCCTGCGGGAGGAAGGGTTGGAAGGGAGGGTGATGTTTACACAGATAGGGGTGTAAGAGCTGGAGAAGGTTATGGAGATGGGTAGATGATGGAGAGACTGGAGGAGCTTACATTGACAGGGTGGGTGATAGTGACGGTAGGAAGTTACATAGTTAATGAGTCTTGTAGGAACGGGATCGGGAGAGACACAGGCATTGGAGTGGGATCTACAGATCGGGAGTGTTGCAGGGACCTGAGAGGATAACACAGATAGGGACGGTGGTAGGGTCTCCACAGACTGATGGCGTTTTAGGGACTGGAAAAGGTTATGTAGATAGGGAGGGCTCTAAGAGCTGCAGGAGCTTATGGTGAGTTGAAGAGTTGGAGCAGTTCACGGAGGAAGGGTTCTCCAACAGGAGTAGGTTACAGATAGTGAGGGCTGTGTGGCCTGAGAAAGTTAAAGAGATGGAGAGTTTTCAGGTCCGGAAGATATTACACTGATAGGGATGGTTGAAGAGACTGAAGCAAAAATGCATGGAGAAGGTTACACAAATAGGGGGGGATGTAGGGACTGAAGGTAAATACACAGACGTGGAGGGTTGTATTGTTAGATGGAGCTTAGAGGGATAGGGACTGGTGTAGGGATTTACATAGATACCCCATGCAAATGTTGGACCATGGCAGATAGGGAAGTTAGTGTTTTTGGAGTATGTTAGACTGATACACACAGCGTTAAGGAATGTTTAATGGACTACAGAGGAGCTCAGACAGATGTATTATGGGGAGTGGAGGAGATTACAGACACACAGATTGCTGTCGGGTTGAAAAGAGCTTCTACAGATCCTCAGTGCTGTAAGGCTGGAGGGAGGTTATAATAATAAGGGTTACCAACACTTAATTACTTTTTTGATAGAGAGAAAGTCTCAGCACGGGACTGTCAAAAGGAAGTATAGACAGTCCAAATGAGTTTACAGGGATAAAAATGTTTTTGGGGGTTTCAGGAGGGAACAGTGATTGAGAGTGCTGTAACGAATGGCAATAGTTATAGGAAGGGTTCTAAAGGCAGGAAGAGGTGACAGTCATATCAATCTTTGTAAGGACTGGAGAAGCTTACATCGCCAAGGAGTGTTTTAGAGACTGCTGGAGATTACACATAAAAGGACAGTATTGAGGATGAGGCAAGGTTCAAGAGACAGGGATGATTGACAGGACTGGACAATAACCTGAATAGAATCTTCACAGTGTGGAAATAGGCCATTCGGCCAAACAAGTCCACACCAATCCTCTGAAGAGCATCTGACCCAGACCCACCAAATCTACTTATCCATTAAACCCTGCATTTCTCGTGGTGAACTCACCTAAACCACACTTGCCTGAATACTACAGTCAATTTATGATGGCCAATCCACCTACCGTGCAAATGTTGGGCCATGGCAGGAAACCAGAGCACTCAGAAGAAACCCACACAGTAAGAGGGGAGAACATGCAATGTCCACACAAACAGTCACCCAAGGCTGGAATTGAAGCCAGTTCCCTGACGCTGAGAGGCTGCAGTGCTAACCACTGAGCGACCCCTGTATCTGATTATACAGAGCACTGCAGACATTGGACCAGGTCACAAAGTTCACAAGGGTTTATTGGAACAGGAGGAGAATATAGTTAGGAACAGGAGAAGGTTACATAGATGGTGTCCATTAGAGGGACTAGAGGAGGATAATGCAATAGGGAGGGTTGTGGATTCTCTAAACAATTAGAGGTAGGGACGGTTGGGGAAACTGGATGAAGTTAGTAATACTCAAAGTTGTACACACTGGGTGAGGTTACCGAGTTAGCAAGGATTCTATGGACTTGCTATGGTCAGAGGCAGTTGTGGGAATGAGAGTTGTTACAACAATTGAGAGGATATTTCAGGCACATAGATGGTTTTAGTGGCTGCAGGATGTTTGAGAGCTAGGAAGGCTAGTGCTGACTGGAGGTGGTCAAAGGTAAGGAACAATGTAGTGATGGGAGTTAGTCACAGAGACAGAGAAGATTGAAGAGAGAGAGAGGGCAAGGTTACAGATCTCGGGAGCGTTCAAGTGGCTTCAGAACGTTACACAAAGGGAGGGTTGGCAGAAAAGGCTGTAGGAACTGGAGGACTCTGTACAGACAGGGAGATGAAATGGATGGAGGAAGGTTAGAGGTAATGAGGTGCAATAGGACAGGATGGAGGAGTGCCGTGGGGACTGGAGAAGGCTACAGTGACATCATGTGCTGGAGAGGCTGGAGGAATGTACACAGGTGGGCAGGTCAGTAAGGGCTGGATGTTACAGACAGAGTGGGCTGTAGGTGCTGGACAAGATGACAGACATAAGGATTTTTATCGTGTTTTTGTGATAGTGGTCATAACACTATGTTTCAAAGTCATTTTGGAAAAATATAAGGATAGGGCAGAAGAGAAGAGGCCAAATTGGTGGAAGCCCCCGAATCATTAGAATATCACCGTCACTGGGCATTATCACTATCATGAGACAGGATCTGCCAAATGCAGACTGGGAGGAACTATTTGCTGTTGGGTTCATATTCAGAAAGAGGAATTATGTTAAAGTGATACAGGGAGAATTCAGGGCCAGTGTGTTCTGCGAAGAGTGAATGACAAAGACAGTAAGTCCAGTGAATACTGGTCAAGCGATATCATGAGTTTGATAATGGAAATACAATGCGATGACAACAGGCAAAGACCGACCACAAGGTATTTAGTGAGTATAGTTGGAGGAAGAGGATTTCCAGGTAAACAGCGAGGCTTGTTAGAAACCAAAGGGACAATCTGTGCATGGAGCCAGAGGAAGTAGGTGAGGTCTTCAATGAATACTTCCCATCTGTATTCACACAGGAGAAAGACATTGTAGCCAGGGATTTCAGTCGGGATGGTGAGGTTCTAGAACATGTGAAGATCAATAAGGAGGAGGTATTAAATGTTTTCACAGGCATAAACGTGGAGAAATCCCCAGTGCCCAATGAAATGTACTCCAGGCTGCTATGGAAGGTAAGGGAGGAGACTGCTGGGGCCCTGGTGGATATATTTAATATTTTGCTGGCCACAGGTGAAGTCCCGAATGACTGGAGGATCGCTAATGTGGTTCCTTTGTTCAAGAAGGGCAGCAGGGGTAGGCCAGGTAATCACAGAGCAGATAGTCTGACAGCAGGAGGAGGGAAATTATTGGGAACAATTGTGAGGATGAATCAACACTTCCAAAGGCAAGGATCACCTCGGCAGCATCATCACGGATTTGGTAGAGGGAGATACTGTCTGAGGAATTCAGTTCAGTTTTTTTTTGGAAATGGTGTCTAAAAACATTAATGAGGACAGTGCAGATGACGTGGTTTACATGGACTTGAATAAGACTTTTGACAAGGTCCCTCATGGAAGGCTGGTCCAAAAAGGAAGAGCCACTGGGATCCAAGGCAAGTTGGTAATTTGGATACAAAATTAGTGGATAGACTTCTTTGTGTTTGAAATTCTTTCACCAGTCGGTGTACCACAGGGATCTGTGCAGGAACCATTGCTGGTTATTCTGTGGAATAATAACTCCGATGTGAAAGCAGAAGGAATCATTAGTAGGTTTGCAGATGACATGAAAGGTCAGGGGGATGATCTCAGGCTGCAGTCAGATATCGATCAGATGATAAACTGAGCAAAGTAATGGCAGATGGAGTTTACTTCTGATCACTGTGAGGTAATACACTGTGGGAAGTCTCATAAGCGAAGGATATACATCATGAATAGTAGGTCCTCCTGGAGTACTGAGTAACACCGGGACCTTGGTGGACAAGTCTCTGGATGTCTGATGGTGTCAGCACAGGTTGACAGGGTGGGGAAGGCACCTGAACTGGGAGCAGGAGGGGGACCCATATCCTGGTGGGGCGAATTGTTAGAGCTGCTTGAGAGGATATCATGTAATCTGGCAGGGTGTTGCATCTTAAACAGTCGTAAAGCCAGAAAGAAGATTGAAGTTGGTGCACAAGTTAAAGACAGCAATTTCATCAGACATGGCAGGCAAGAATATTCAAAGTTTATGAGAAGATTTGTAGCTCGGGTGCTCGTTGTTGTGGTTGTGTTCGCCAAGCTGGGAATTTGTGTTACAGACGTTTTGTCCCCTGTCTAGGTGACATCCTCAGTGCTTGGGAGCCTCCTGTGAAGCGCTTCTGTGATGTTTCCTCAGGCATTTGTAGTGGTTTGAATCTGCCGCTTCCGGTTGTCAGTTCCAGCTGTCCGTTGCAGTGGCCGGTATATTGGGTCCAGGTCGATGTGCTTATTGATTGAATCTGTGGATGAGTGCCATGCCTCTAGGAATTCCCTGGCTGTTCTCTGTTTGGCTTGTCCTATAATAGTAGTGTTGTCCCAGTCGAATTCATGTTGCTTGTCATCTGTGTGTGTGGCTACTAAGGATAGCTGGTCGTGTCGTTTCGTGGCTAGTTGGTGTTCATGGATACGGATCGTTAGCTGTCTTCCTGTTTGTCCTAT